>NC_072884.1:812633-952614 GCF_028858705.1 Grus americana | reverse complement strand
TCGGTGCTGATTGGCCCGGACACCCTTCCCTCTCTTGATTGGCCGGGTGGGCACAGCCTTTATTTCCCCTGTGTGTTCATTGGACAGGCTTCCCCCCGAACATGCTGATTGGTCAGGCACCCCCTGCCCTATATGCTGATTGGCCAGTTGTGTGGGTGTGTCCCCGATGTGCTGATTGGCCACTGGCCCCATGCCGATTGGCCAGCCATCTCCCTCCCTCTGTCCTGATTGGCCAGTCACCCCTGCCCTGTACTGGTTGGCCAGGGGGGGAGGTGTCCCTGTGCTGATTGCCCAGGCATCTAGCTTCCCATCTGCTGATTGGCCGGGCCCTCCCCTTGCCCTGTGCTGATTGGCCGGGCCCTCCCCTTGCCCTGTGCTGATTGGCCGGGCCCTCCCCTTGCCCTGTGCTGATTGGCCGGGCCCTCCCCTTGCCCTGTGCTGATTGGCCGGGCCCTCCCCTTGCCCTGTGCTGATTGGCCGGGCCCTCCCTTTGCTCCACACTGATTGGCCGGGCCCTCCCCTTGCCCTGTGCTGATTGGCCGAGCCCTCCCCTTGCCCTGTGCTGATTGGCCGGGCCCTCCCCTTGCCCTGTGCTGATTGGCCGGGCCCTCCCCTTGCCCTGTGCTGATTGGCCGGGCCCTCCCCTTGCCCTGTGCTGATTGGCCGGGCCCTCCCCTTGCCCTGTGCTGATTGGCCGGGCCCTCCCCTTGCCCTGTGCTGATTGGCCGGGCCCTCCCTTTGCTCCACACTGATTGGCCGGGCCCTCCCCTTGCCCTGTGCTGATTGGCCGGGCCCTCCCCTTGCCCTGTGCTGATTGGCCGGGCCCTCCCCTTGCCCTGTGCTGATTGGCCGGGCCCTCCCATTGCTCCACGCTGATTGGCCGGGCCCTCCTCCTCCTTCTCCCCAGCATCGAGATCGACCAGAAGCTGCAGGAGATCATGAAGCAGACGGGGTACCTCACCGTGGGGGGGCAGGTGAGCACACGGGGCGGGGGGGGGGGGGACACGCTGGGGTGGGGGGGGGGACACGGGGGACCCTGACACCCCCCGTGTGTTGTGTGTGTCCCCCCCCCCCTTCACCCCAGCGCTACCAGGCGGAGATCAACGACCTGGAGAACCTGGGGGAGATCGGCAGCGGCACCTGCGGGCAGGTCTGGAAGATGCGCTTCCGCAAGACGGGCCACGTCATCGCCGTCAAGGTGGGGACCCCCCCCCCCTCCTCCCCAGATACCGGGGTACCCCCACCCCGCAACGGGGCCGGAATCCTGCCCTAACCCCCCCCCTCCACCTTCCTCAGCAAATGCGGCGCTCGGGGAACCGGGAGGAGAACAAACGGATCCTGATGGACCTGGACGTGGTGCTCAAGAGCCACGACTGCCCCTACATCGTCCAGTGCTTCGGCACCTTCATCACCAACGTGAGTCGTCATCCGTGTGTGTCCCCCCCCTCGTCCCCTGTCCCTCCTCATCGCCCCGACCACCAGGGTGTCCCCGTCCTTCCCGCCGATCCCTCCTCTTCCTCCTCAGACCGACGTCTTCATCGCCATGGAGCTGATGGGCACCTGCGCCGAGAAGCTCAAAAAACGCATCCAAGGCCCCATCCCCGAGCGCATCCTGGGCAAGATGACGGTGGCGGTGAGCGGGGAGGGGGACGCTTGGGGACACCGCGAGGGTTCGGGGCGGGGGTCCCACCGCTGCTGACACCCCCTCCCCGCAGATCGTGAAGGCCCTCTTCTACCTGAAGGAGAAACACGGGGTGATCCACCGCGACGTCAAACCCTCCAACATCTTGTTGGACGAACGGGGTCAGGTCAAACTCTGCGATTTCGGCATCAGCGGCCGCCTCGTCGATTCCAAAGCCAAGACCCGAAGCGCCGGCTGCGCCGCCTACATGGCCGTAAGCACCCGTGGGTGCTACCGAGGGTGGGGTGGGGTGGGATCCTCCTTGGCGCATTGTCCTGGGGCGGGGAGGGAGCGACAAGGGGGCTGCGTGTTGTGGAGGTGGGTGCTGCATCCCCGAGGTGGGTGCTGGGGGTCCCCCGGGGCTGGGGGTGCTGCATCCCAAAGGTGGGTGCTGGGGGTCCCCTGGGACTGGGGGTGCTGCATCCCAAAGGTGGGTGCTGGGGATCCCCTGGGACTGGGGGTGCTGCATCCCCGAGGTGGGTGCTGGGGGTCCCCCGGGGCTGGGGGTGCTGCATCCCAAAGGTGGGTGCTGGGGGTCCCCTGGGGCTGGGGGTGCTGGGGGAGCGTCCCGGTGCCCCCCAGTCCTTGCAGCCCCCCCCCCTTATCTCCCCCAGCCCGAGCGCATCGACCCCCCCGACCCCACCAAGCCCGACTACGACATCCGCGCCGACGTCTGGAGCCTCGGCATCTCCCTGGTGAGCTGCGACCCCCCCGTGTCCCCCCCGTGTCCCCGCCACGTCCCCACCGTGTCCCCGTGTCCCCGCCACGTCCCCGCCACGTCCCCACCGTGTCCCCGCCACATCCCCTTCCGTCGCTGCTGCCGTGTCCCGCCGTGGCGCAGCCGCCTTCCCTTTCCGTCCCCCCGCCACTCCTCGCCCACCGGTGACGGCGGTGTCCCCACGCTGTCCCCACGCTGTCCCCGCAGGTGGAGCTGGCCACGGGGCAGTTCCCCTACCAGAACTGCAAAACGGATTTCGAGGTGCTGACGAAGGTGCTGCAGGAGGATCCCCCGCTGCTGCCACCCGCCATGGGCTTCTCCGGGGACTTCCAGGCCTTCGTCAGGGACTGGTGGGTGACGAGCCACCCTCCCCGGGGCTGGGGACGCGTCCCCAGGGTGTCCCCGCGGTGCTGACCCCCCCCCCTTCCCCTCTCCCGCAGCCTCACCAAGGACCACAGGAAGAGACCAAAGTACAACAAGTTACTGGTGAGTCCCTGGGGCCGCGTCCCCCGTCCCCGTCACGCGTGTCCCCAGGGAGGGTCCCCGTCCCTGGCGCGGGGGCGCACGCGTGTCGCCTGCCCAGGCGGGCGTGTGCCGCCATCCCCGGGGCGTCCCGGTGTCCCCGCGCGCATCTCTACACAAGTGTCCCCGCGTCCTTGTGTCCCCGTGTCCTCGTGTCCCGGTGCCCGTGTCCATCTCCCCGTGTCCCTGTCCCCATTCGTGTCCCCGCACCCGTGTCCTGGTGCGTGTGTCCCTGCGTCCCTGTGTCCTCGTACCTGTGTCCGTCTCCCCGTGTCCCTGTCCCCACACCCCGTCCCCATGTCCCTGTGTCCCCGTTCCCGTGTCCTCGTGTGTGTGTCCTCATGTCCTGTCTCCATTCGTGTCCCCACACCCGTGTCCTGGCGTGTGTCCCCCCGTGTCCCTGTGCCTGTATCCACGTCCTGGTGCCCGTGTCCATCTCCCCGTGTCCCTGTCCCCATTCGTGTCCCCACACTTGTGTCCTGGTGCCCGTGTTCACGTCCTGATCCCCATGTCCCGGTGCCCGTGTCCATCTCCCTGCGTCTCTGTCCCCATTCGTGTCCCCACACCCATGTCCCCGTGCCCGTGTCCATCTCCCCGTGTCCCTGTCCCCATTCCCGTCCCCACACCCATGTCCCCGTGCCTGTGTCCATCTCGCCGCGTCCCTGTCCCCATTCCCGTCCCCACACCCATGTCCCCGTGCCCGTGTCCGTCTCCCCGCGTCGCTGTCCCCATTCGTGTCCCCACACTTGTGTCCCGGTGCCCGTGTTCACGTCCTGATCCCCATGTCCCGGTGCCCGTGCCCGTCTCCCCGTGCCCCCCACGCCCCTGTCCCCGTGTCCCCGTGTCCCCCCACTGCTCACCCCCGCTCCCCGCCCCGCAGGAGCACAACTTCATCAAGCGCTACGAGACGCTGGAGGTGGACGTGGCCTCCTGGTTCAAGGACGTCATGGCCAAGACAGAGTCCCCTCGCACCGGCGGTGGCCTCAGCCAGCACCACCTGCCCTTCTTCACCAGGTAGCACCCGCCGCCCGCCCACGCCCACGCTGGCCGTGACACCCGTGGCCGTGACACCCGCCCGTGGCCGTGACGCCCGCGACGGCCAGCCCGCGTGCCCCGGCAAGCCGCACGGACGCTCACGGTTGTGTCCCGGCGTGTCCCCGCTGCGGCCTGGCGCTGGTGACGGCGCGTCCTCCCGGCGTGTCCCGCTGGAACCCGGCACCTCGTGTCCTCGTGCGTCCCGGCGTGTCCCATCGCGTCCCGGCGTGTCCCCACCCCGCTGATACCGCTTGGGGCAGGGGGACGCGTGTGTCCCCTCTGCGTGTGTGTGTGTGTGTGTGTCCCCGCTACGGTGGCCCGTGCCTCAGTTTCCCCAGGGCCAGCAGCTCAGGGCTGTCCGCCGTGGCGGGGTCCCCAAGTGGGGACGAGGGATGGGGACGGGACCCTGGCAAGGGACGGCACGGGGACGTGGCACCAGGAGGTGACACGAGGACGCGACACGCTGGGACGTGACACGGGGACGCGACGTGAGGACACGGTGCAGGGACGTGGCACGCCGGGACGCGACACGGGGACGTGGCACAGCGGGATTTGGCGTGCAGATGTGGCACAGGGACACGGCACGCGACGTGGGGACACGGCGCACGGGCGTGGCGCAGGGACGTGACACGGGGGCACGGCTTGGGGATGTGACACGGGGACGTGGGCACGGAGGGGGCACGTGGATGTGGCACGTGGATGTAACGGGATGGAGGACGACGCGTGGGGACGCCGGGGATGTGGCACAGAGGGACGACGCGGAGGTGGCATGGAGCCGCACGGAGGTGTGACACGGGTACGCGGCACGGTGACAAGGCACGGAGGTGTGACATGGGCACGTGGCACGGTGACAAAGCACGGAGGTGTGACACGGGCATGTGGCACGGGGATGGCGTGGGGACGTGGGACAACATGGAGACCCGGCGTGGGACGTGGCGCGGAGGGACGACGTGGGGACACGGGGATGGCACGGAGCTGGCACCAGGATGTGACACCGGGATGTGACACGGGGACGCGGCGGAGATGGCACCGGGATGTGACACGGACATGGAAGAGAGGTGGCACCGGGATGTGACACGGGGATGTGACACGGGGATGTGACACGGGGATGTGACACGGGGACGCGGCGGAGATGGCACCGGGATGTGACACGGACACGGAAGAGAGGTGGCACCGGGATGTGACACGGGGATGTGACACCGGGATGTGACACGGGGATGTGACACGGGGACGCGGCGGAGATGGCACCGGGATGTGACACGGGGACACGGAAGAGAGGTGGCACCGGGATGTGACACGGGGATGGCACGGAGGTGGCACCAGCGTGCGACACGGGGACAGGGCAGAGAGGTGACGTGGAGGGATGACACGGGGATGGCACCAGGACGTGACACGGGGACGCGGCGCTGAAGGACGACACAGAGAGGTGGCCTGGGGACGCGGCGCGAGGGACGACGTGGAGCGGTGACGCAGATGTGACTCGGGGACGCGGCACGGGTGTGACACGGAGGGACGTCGCGGGGACGCGGCACGGGGACGTGACGCGGAGGGACAACGCGGGGACGGGGCGGAAGCCCCCGGGGTGACGGTGGTGACGGTGGCCCTAGGGTGACGGCGGCCCCGGTGACGCGGGGTGACGGTGACGCGGGGCCGGCGCGAGACCGCGCAGCGACAATCAGGGCCGGGGTGCGGGGCCACCTCGCGCGCGGTCCCCGCGCGTCCCCCGGCGTGGCGGCAGGGTTTGGCGCGTTGTGGGCGCGGGCGGCGGCTCCCCCTCGTTATCGTCGTCATTATTAATTATTATTATTATTATTATTATAATTATTATAAATGCGCATGTGGAACCCGAGGGGCCGCGTCGGCGTCAGGCTCTGGGGGACCTTGGGGACACGGGGGGGGGGGGGGTGACGTCCTGCGTGACGTCCCCACAGCCGCGGTGTCACCGGGGAGACGCTGGTGACCTCGGGGGGGGGGTGTCCTCCTCCCACGCGTGGGTGGGCCCTGGGGCCAGCGCTGGGGACACGCAGCGCCCGTGGGGACCTGCCACCGCCCCGGGGACACGCTGCGGGGGGGGGGGGGGGTCGGACACGTGTGGGACCCCCCATGGCGCCGCGCTGGAGCCCCCTCCTCCTCCTCCTCCTCCTCCTGCCTGGGGGGGGCCCCGCAGGTGGGTGCTGGGGTGGGGGGGACACGGGTGGGGGGGGGGGACACGGACACACACGGGGGGGGGACACCCAGAGGTGCCGCCGTCCGCAGGGCCCCCCCCGGGCTGGCCGTGGGGTGACACTGGGGATGCGGGGGGGCCCCCCACCCCCCCGAGACCGCGCTGCAGCGGGGAACGGCCCGGGGTGAGTGGGGTGGGGTGGGGGGGGGGACTGGGCAGTAACTGGGAGCACTGGGAGAGGGGACTGGGAGCTGTGGAGGGCCACTGAGGGGTAACTGGGGGTACTGGGGGGGGTACTGGAAGTACTGGGGGGGTTCTGATGGGGTACTGGGGAGGTACTGGGAATACTGGGGGGGTTACTGGGAGTACTGGGGGGGGGTTAGTGGGGGGTTACTGGGAGTACTGGGGGGGTTACTGAGTACTGGGGGGGGGTTAGTGGGGGGTTACTGGGAGTACTGGGGGGGTTACTGAGTACTGGGGGGGGGTTAGTGGGGGGTTACTGGGAGTACTGGGGCCACTGAGAGGGATAACTGGGAGCCGGGGGGGGGGTGATTAACTTTATCGGGGGGGCGGGGGAACAGTAACTGGGAGCACTGGTGGGTAACTGGGAGCCCTGGGGGGGTTACTGGGGGATGACTGGGGGAACTGGGAGCACGCTGGAGGGGAACCGGGAGGTTCTGGGGGGGTGGGGGGGTCACCGGCAGCAGCGGGAGGGGTAGGGGGGAGGCACTGGGAGCACTGGGAGCACTGGTGTGACCGGCCCGTGCCGCAGCCCCGCTGCCCCCCCCGCCCCCCCCCGCCTCCGCCTGGACGTTTCCGCCTCCCCCGAGTTCCCCCCCGCCCCGGGGCCACGCGCGGTGCCTGCGGGGGGGCGGCTCTTCGTGCAGGTGCGGGGGGGGGGGCTGTGACACCCCCGGGTGTATCCCCCCCCCGTGACACCCCCCCGGGTGTATCCCCCCCCGTGACACCCCCGGGGGTATCCCCCCCCCCCCCCCCCCGTGACACCCCCGGGTGTATCCCCCCCCCGTGACACCCCCCGGGTGTATCCCCCCCCGTGAAACCCCCGGGTGTATCCCCCCCCCCCCCCCCGTGACACCCCCGGGTGTATCCCCCCCCCGTGACACCCCCCGGGTGTATCCCCCCCCGTGACACCCCCGGGTGTATCCCCCCCCCCCCGTGACACCCCCCCGGGTGTATCCCCCCCCCGTGACACCCCCGGGGGTATCCCCCCCCCCGTGACACACCCCAGTGTATCCCCCCCCCGTGACACCCCCCCGGGTGTATCCCCCCCCCGTGACACCCCCGGGTGTATCCCCCCCCCGTGACACACCCCAGTGTATCCCCCCCCCGTGACACGCCCCAGTGTATCCCCCCCCCCCCGTGACACCCCCCCGGGTGTATCCTCCCCCGTGACACCCCCGGGTGTATCATCGCCCCCCGTGACACCCCCCGGGCTATTCCCCCCCACTCCGTGACACCTCCCGGTCCCCCCGGGTATATTTCCCCCCCCCCCGTGACACCCCCCGCGCGTGTTCCCCCCCTCCCCCCCGTGACACCCCCCGGGTGTATTTCCCCCCCTCCCCCGTGACACCCCCCGACGACGCTCGGTGCCCCCCGGGTCTCGCGTGTCCCCGGTCCCCCCTCGGTCCCCGGCCCCCCCCGCGTCCCTCCGGTGCCCCCCCAGCTCTCGCTGTCCCCACGGTCCCTCCCGGTGACACCCCCCCCCCCCGATGACCCCCCCCTTGTCCCGTGTTTCCCCCACCCAGGTCTCCCTCTCCCACGCCCCCCCCGAGCTGGGTTTCTCCCTCCGCCGCTGCTTCGTGTCCCCACGTTCCGCTCCGGGTCCCCCCGCTCCCGGATCCGGCCCGGCCCCACGGCCACTCGTGGTGTTACGGGGGGGTTGCGCGACGCGGGGGGAGGCGGCGGCGGAGGGGCCGGGGGGAGCCCCGGGGGGGGCGCGGCGGAGGCTGCTCCTCTCCTTCCTCCTGCCCCCCCGTTTTCCCGAACCGCTGCAGTTCCTGCACTGCCGCCTCCGCCTCTGCCGCGCCGGGGGGGCCCGAGGCCACGGGGATGGGCTGCCGCCGGTACGGGGGAGGCGGGGGGAACCGGGACGGGGCCACGGGAGAGGGAATGGGGACACGGGGGGGGCGGGACACGACACACACGGACTGAGAGTAGGGGACACCGGGAATGGGGGACACGGGGGGGGGGACACAACACCGGGAATGGGGGACACCGGGGGGGGGGGACACGACACCGGGAATGGGGGACACGGGGGGGGGACGACGACACCGGGAAGGGGAAGACGGGGGGGGGGGGGGCGCATTGAGAACAGGGGACACCGGGACTGGGGGAGGGGGACACCGGGAGCGGCCACCGGGAGGTGGGGGGACCCCGGGGGGGGGGGGGGCCAGGGAGGGCCCCGGGAGTGGGGCGGGGGGAGGCGGAACGGGCATCGCCGGTCCCAGCACTGGGGGGGGCACCGGGGTGAAGCGGTGCCCCCCCCCCCCCCGGTAGTGCCGGGCGGAGCCTTGTCCCCGTCGGGGGGGCGGGGTCTCCGGGCCAGGCTCCGCCCCACGGCCCCGCCCACGGCCCCACCCCGGCCCCGCCCGCGGCCGCTCCATCCGCACCGTCACCCGCCCCATCGTGGTGACGCTCGGGCCCGTCGGCACCGCCGCGCCAGGTCCGGGACCCCCCCGACCCCGGGACCCCCGACCCCGGGACCCCCCCCCCGGACTGGGACATTCCAACCCCGGGACCCCCCCAAACCCTCCGGGCTCCTGCAACCGGTCCCCCCCACCCACCCACCCCGGCAACTACCAACCCCGGGACCCCCCCACACCGCGGGTCCCCCTGGGACCCCCCCAAACCCTCCGGGCTCCCGCAACCACCCCCCCCCCCCCGGCAACTACCAACCCCGGGACCCCCCCAGATCGGGACACCCCCCCCCCCCCCTTGGAAGCCTCCAACTGCCCCCACCCCCCCGGAATCCCTAAAATAGACACCCACCCCCCCCCCCCCCCCACCCGGGACCCCCAGCTGGGACCCTCCGGGACAGAGACACCCCCCCCCCCCCCCCGAATGCCCCCCGGAAACCCACAACCAGCGCCCCAAACCGAGACGCCCCCCCCCAACCGGGACTCCCCAGTTTGCCCCCCCGCCCCCCCCAGTGTCCCTTCCCCGTGACCCCCCCCCCATAACCGCCTCCCCCCCCCTCCCCCCCCCCCCCCCAGGTGCCCCCCCGGTGCCGTTCCCGCCGCCCCCCCCCGTTCTGCGATTCCCCCCGCCCCCCCCACGGGACCGGCCGCGGACCCCCCCCACGGGTGAGTGTTCGCTTTTGGGAGGGGGGGGGGGGGCGCTGCACCCAGACACCTGGGTCCCCCCGTATTTGGGGGGGGGTGTCCCGGGCGCTGGGGCCCCCCCTGACGCTGCCTCCCCCCGCCCCCCCAGATCCCGCCGTGCCCCCCGCGGCCGTGGCCGCTGTTTCCTTCGGGGCCTTCGTGGTGGGGGCGGCCCTGGCGGGGGGGCTCTGGTTCGTCCACGGCCGCACAGGTGAGGGGGGGACACGACACCCCACGGCCCCCCCCCCGGGAGACCCCCCCCCCCCAATGATACTCCCCACCCCCCCAATTAGGAACCCCCCGAGACCGCTGCCACAGGGATTAGCCCCCCCCCCCGGGAACCCCATCATTGCCCCCCCCCGCCCCCGGCACCCCACTGGGACCTCCCCTCTCCAGCCCCCACCCCCCCCCCCGGGCTGTGCCCCCCTCCCCAAACACCCCCTTTACCCCCCTCCCCCCTCCCCCCCCCCCCCCCCCGCGACCTCCTGCTCCTGCGCCCTCCCCCCCGGAACCCCCCGATCCCCCTTGGACTCCCTCACCCCCCCCATCCCTAACCCAGCCCCCCCCCCCAAATCCACCTGGTACCCCCCAAAAGCCGCCCCCCCCCCCCAAATCCACCTTGACCCCCCCCAGCACCCCCCGCCTGTCCCCCCCCCAAATTGCTGACCCCCCCCCTTCTTCCCTCAGCTGCCCCCCGGCCCCCCCCGGCCCCCCCCAGCTCCAGTGCTGCCCCCCAGCCCGGGGGGGGGCAGGTAGGGGAGGGGCTGGGTGATACTGGGAGCACTGGGAGGGGGTACTGGGATGGATTGGGGGGGGGAACTGGGCTGCAACTTGGGGTACTGGGAGCTCGGGGGGGGGGGGTTACTGGCAATACTGGGGGGCACGGGGGGGGGGGGGGCGGACACGACACCACACACGACTGGGGGATACTGGGAGGGGTACTGGAAAGAGATACTGGGAGCAATGGGAGGGGATGGGGGGGTAAATGGGAGCACTGGGGGGGGGCACTGGGAGAGTTGGGGGGCACTGGCGATACTGGGGGATACTGGCAATACTGGGTGGGGGGGACATACTGGAAAGTGATACTGGGAGCACTGGGGGGCACTGGGAGAGTTGGGGGGCACTGGGGATACTGGGGGGCACTGGGGATACTGGGGGGGGGGTGACACACACTGGAAGGTGATACTGGGAGCACTGGGGGTACTGGGGGGGCAGCAGCCTCCCACCCCCCTCCCCCAGCTCAGGACCACCCACCCGAAGCCGCCCCCAGCCAGGCCCCCCCCGGCAGCACCCTGAGCCCCGGCCCCATCACCCGGGCACCCCCCACCCCCCCCGGGGCCCCCCCTCTTTTTTTGGGGGGGGGGTGGGGGCAAATAAAGGTGCTGCTGGCCGCTCCCCCCATGTGGTTATTGGGGGGGGGGGGGCCTGTTTTGGGTTAAATTTGAGGGGTTTTGGGGTCGCAGGGAGCCGGGGGGGGGGGGGGGCTCAGGGATTTTGGGGGTCCCGGATGTGGTTTTTTTTTTTTTTGGGGTGAAACTGAGGCATTTTGGGGCCCGGTGTCCCACAGCGTCTGTATTTCTCTGTACAGGGTATAAACAGTGGGGGGGGGGGACGACGACACCTCGGGGTGTCCCCTGTTTCCCCCCCCCCCCCAAAATGTCCAGGACCCAGCCCCGTTTCGGGGTTCCCCCCCCCCCCCCAGCCCGTGTCCGGGGGTGCGCAGGATCCGGCCGCGTTCTTGGGAGGGTGGGTGTCAGGGTGGGGGGGGGGTCCCGGTGGGTGTCGGGGGGGGTGGGGGGGGTCCCCCCAGGTTCAGGATCCGCCCTGGGGCTCCATCCTGGGGGTGGGGGTGTCGTCTCCCCCCCCCCCCCGTGGGATCCAGTGGGTCCCTGGGGTCCCCCCCACCCACCCAGGGTCCTGCTGGGGCTCGGGGCACCCCCAGGCCCAAGACCCCCGGCCGGATCCTGCCCCCCCCCCGGGGTGCCATGGGTGGCCCTTGGGTGTCCTCTGGGTGCCACGGGGCCCATGGGTGCCCGCGGTGTCCCCTGGGTGCCCCTCAGTGTCCTCTGGGTGCCACAAGGCCCATGGCGTCCCTTGGGTGCTGTGGGTGTCCCTTCGTGTCTTCTGGGTGCCATGGGGCCCGTGGGCGTCCCTCAGTGTCCCCTGGGTGCCACAGCACCCACAGGTGCCCGCAGCATCCCCTGGGTGTCCTATGGGTGCTGTGGGGGGGGGGCCCATCGGTGTCCCTTAGTGCTTTCCAGTGTCCCCTGGGTGCCACGGGACCCATAGGTGCCCTCAGTGTCCCATGGGTGCTGTGGGTGTCCCTTAATGTCTGCTGGGTGCCATGGGGCCCGTGGGTGTCGCTCAGCGTCCCCTGGGTGCTGTGGGTGTCCCTCAGCGTCCCCTGGGTGCCACGGGACCCACAGGTGCCCACATCATCCCCTGGGTGCCGTGGGTGCCCCTCGGTGTCCTCTGGGTGCTGCAGGGCCCGTGGGTGTCCCTCAGTGTCCCCTGGGTGCTGTGGGTGTCCCTTAGTGTCCTCCGGATGTCCTCTGGGTGCCGTGGGTGTCCTCAGCGTCCCTTGGGTGCCCCTAGGGTGCCATGGGGCTGGCGGGTCCCCCCACGTCCCCGACGTCCCCATGGGTCGGGGTCCCTGGCTGTCACTGCCGTCCCCCACGTCCCCAGTGTCCCCGTGGCTCGGGGTGCCGTGGGTGCCCCCTCGGTTTCGCTGTCGCCGCTGTCCCCCATGTCCCCGAGGTCCCCGTGGGTCACGGTGCCGTGGGTGCCCCCTCGGTCTCGCTGTCGCTGCTGTCCCCCATGTCCCCGAGGTCCCCGAGGTCCCCGATGTCCCCGTGGGTCAGGGCGAAGGGTGGCAGCTCCTCGTCGGAGGAACCCAGCGAGTCCTCGTCCCCAAGGCGTGTCCCCAGCCCCACCGCCCCGAAGGCCAGCGGCCCCCGCAGCAGCCGGATCTGCGGGGACAGGGGACAAGGGGACAGGGGACAAGGGGACACGGGAGACAGGAACGTGATGGGTGACGGGACAAGGGGATGGGGACACGATGGGTGATGGGACAAGGGGACACGGGAGACAGGAACGTGATGGGTGATGGGACAAGGGGACAAGGGACACGATGGGTGATGGGACAAGGGACATGGGAGACAGGAACATGATGGGTGACGGGACAAGGGGATGAGGGACACCATGGGTGATGGGACAAGGGGACAGGGGACACGATGGGTGATGGGACAAGGGACATGGGAGACAGGAACACCATGGGTGATGGGACAAGGGGACAAGGGACACGATGGGTGATGGGACAAGGGGACGAGGGGACAAGGGACACGGGAACACCATGGGTGATGGGACAAGGGGATGGGGAGAGGGGACAAGGGGACAAGGGACATGGGAATGTGATGGGTGATGGGACAAGGGGATGGGGACAAGGGGACAAGGGACACGATGGGTGATGGGACAAGGGGACAAGGGGACAAGGGACACGGGACACGATGGGTGATGGGACAAGGGACACGGGAACATGATGGGTGATGGGACAAGGGACAAGGGGACAAGGGACACGGGAACATGATGGGTGATGGGACAAGGGACAAGGGGACAAAGGACACGGGACATGATGGGTGATGGGACAAGGGACACGGGAACATGATGGGTGATGGGACAAGGGACGAGGGGACAAGGGACATGGGAACGCGATGGGTGATGGGACAAGGGGACAAGGGACGCAATGGGTGAGATGGGGACAAGGGGACAGGGGACACGATGGGTGATGGGACAAGGGGACAAGGGACGCAATGGGTGAGATGGGGACAAGGGACATGGGAACACGATGGGTGAGATGGGGACAAGGGACACGGGACCGTGATGGGTGAGGGGACAAGGGGACAAGGGGACAAGGGACACGATGGGTGATGGGACAAGGGGACAGGGGACAAGGGACACGGGACACGATGGGTGATGGGACAAGGGACACGGGAACATGATGGGTGATGGGACAAGGGGACAGGGGACAAGGGACACGATGGGTGATGGGACAAGGGACAAGGGACACAATGGGTGAGGGGACAAGGGGACAGGGGACAAGGGACACGATGGGTGATGGGACAAGGGACAAGGGACACAATGGGTGAGGGGACAAGGGGACAGGGGACAAGGGACACGATGGGTGATGGGACAAGGGACAAGGGACACAATGGGTGAGGGGACAAGGGGACAGGGGACAAGGGACACGATGGGTGATGGGACAAGGGGACAGTGATGAAGACACGGGTACAGGGACAAGGGACAAAGGGACGGGGACGCGTGGAGGACGGGGTGGGGGACCCAGGGACGGGAGAGGGGACAGGAGGGGACAAGGGACAGCAGAGAAGGGGAGGAGGGAGGAGAGAGGGGAGAGGCGTCGTCACCAGCTGTCCCGCTGCCACGCGGCTCCCGGGGACATCGGGGACGTCGCCCGATGGCGCCAGCACCCGGCGCAGCCTCGTTCGGGGACGGTCCCCGAGGCGTCCTGGCCTTGGGGACATCGGGGACCCTTCCCCGGGGGGGGTGGGGTGTGGGGTGACACCGATGTCCCCTGTCCCCGGCACGGCAGGGTCACCCCCCGCCCCGGGGAAGGGTCCCTGAGGTGTTGCATGGGTGCCAGACCCTCTATGGGGGGGTCCCACAGCACCCATGGGTGCAGGGTAGAGGGGGGGGGCGCAGCACCCGTGGGTGCAGGATGTGGGTGCCACAGCACCTGTAGCTGTGGAGTATGGGTCCCGCAGCACCCATGGGTGCAGGGTACAGGCCCTCCAGCATGAGTGGGTGCAGGATGTGGGTCCCCCAGTAGCCCTGGGTGCAGGATGTGGGTCCCACAGCACCCATGGGTGCAGCACATAGCTCCCCGAGCACCTGTGGGTGCAGGGTATGGGGCTCTGAGCACCCATGGGTGCAGGGTATGGGTCCCACAGCACCCACGGGTGCAGGACATGGGTCTCTCAGCACCCATGGGTGCAGGGTACAGGTCCCACAGCACCCATGGGTGCGGGGTACAGGTCTCTCAGCACCCATGGGTGCAGGGTACAGGTCCCACAGCACCCATGGGTATGGGGTACAGGTCTCTCAGCACCTATGGGTGCAGGGTACGGGTCCCACAGCACTTGTGGGTGCAGGGTATGGGTCCCGCAGCACCCGTGGGTGCAGAACATGGGTCTCTCAGCACCCATGGGTATGGGGTACAGGTCCTGCAGCACCCATGGGTGCAGGACATAGGTCCCGCAGCACCCGTGGGTGCAGGACATGGGTCTCTCAGCACCCACGGGTGCAGGGTACGGGTTCTGCAGCACCCATGGGTGCAGGACATAGGTCCCACAGCACCCGTGGGTGCAGGACATGGGTCTCTCAGCACCCATGGGTGCAGGGTATGGGTCCCGCAGCACTTGTGGGTGCAGGACATGGGTCTCTGAGCACCCATGGGTGCAGGGTGCAGGTCCCACAGCACCCGTGGGTGCAGGACATGGGTCTCTGAGCACCCATGGGTGCAGGGTGCAGGTCCCACAGCACCCGTGGGTGCAGGACGCGGGTCTCTGAGCACCCACGGGTGCAGGGTGCAGGTCCCGCAACACCCGTGGGCGCAGCGTACGGGTCCCGCAGCACCCATGGGTGCCTTACCTCGGCCTTGAGCTCGTCGATGTGGTCCTTGAGCTGGCGGATGTACTGGGCGGCGTCCGAGTGGTTGAGCTGCCCCTGGATCATGCCCTCCTCCCTCTGCGGGTGCGGGCGGGTCAGCGGGTGCCCGTCCCCTCCCTGTCACCCTGTCACCCCGTCCCCACCTCGTGTGTGTCCCCCCACCCCCACCCCGTCACCCCGTCACCCCGTCCCCCGCCCACCTGGATCTCCAGCTCGGCGACGCGCTGTCGCATCTCGGCCAGGGCCGCCATGCTGTCGGCCTCGCGCAGCCGCACCGCCATCACCTCCTCCTTGCTCTGGGGACACCCGTGTCACCCGGGGCCACCATCGTGTCACCCAACCCCACCCAGTCGTCGTGTCCCCCGCCCCGCCGCCCCGCCGCCGCCACGGCCCCAGGGAACAGGGGAAGGCTGGTGGAGGGGACGTTGGGGACCCCATTGGAAGGGACGTGGGGACATCGTGGGAGGGGACACGGGGGACACAGGGACCCTCTCAGAGGGGACATCGGGGGGGACACAGGGACCCTCTCAGAGGGGACACACTGATCCCGTGGGAGGGGACATCGGGGGGGACACAGGGACCCTCTCAGAGGGGACACTGGGGGGGACACAGGGACCCTCTCAGAGGGGACACACTGATCCCTTTTGAGGGGACATCGGGGGGGACACAGGGACCCTCTCAGAGGGGACACACTGATCCCGTGGGAGGGGACATCAGGGGGGACACAGGGACCCTCTCAGAGGGGACACACTGATCCCTTTTGAGGGGACATCGGGGGGGACACAGGGACCCTCTCAGAGGGGACACACTGATCCCGTGGGAGGGGACTTTGGGGACCCTGTTGGAGGGGACATGGGGACACCATTGGGGGGGGTGATAGGACGCTGCTGGGGGGGGGACATGGGGACCCTGCGGGAGGGGACACTGTGACCCCCGTGGAGGGGACACTGTGACCCCACGGGAAGGGTTGCGGGGAGGGGACAGGGGTGTCCCCAAGGAGGGTCTGGGGGTGTCCCAGGGAAGGGCATGGGGAGCACCCATGGGTACCCCTCGGGAGGTGCCTGAGGAGGTCCTGAGGGTGTCCCCGAGGGTGTCCCCGAGGGTGTCCCCGAGCGTCCCACCTTGCACTGTGCCTCGGCGTGTTTGCGGTGGCTCTCGCTGAGCTGCGCCTGCAGCCCCTTGCTCTGCGCCGCCGCCAGCCGCAGCTGCTCCCGCAGCCCCGCGCACGTCTGCTCCGCGCGGCCCAGCACCGTGCGCTGGATCTGGCCCTGCAAGGGACACGACTGTCACCACCCTGTCCCTGTCACCCCCGCCCCGGCCACGGTCCCTGTCACCCCCTTTCCAGCACCCCCAGCCCTGCGCAGGTCTGCTGCGCCCTGACCCTGGGGGTGCAGGCACCCAGCACCCATGGACTCAGCACCCCCAGTTCAGCACCCACAGCCCCAGTTCAGCCCCTCCTGCCCCAGCACCCCCAACTCAGCACCCACAGCCCCAGTTCAGCACCCTCAGCCCCAGTTCAGCACCCCCAGCTCCAGTTCAGCCCCTCCTGCCCCAGCACCCCCAGTTCAGCACCCACAGCCCCAGTTCTGCCCCTCCTGCCCCAGCACCCCCAACTCAGCACCCCCAGCCCCAGTTCAGCACCCTCAGCCCCAGTTCAGCACCCCCAGCTCCAGTTCAGCCCCTCCTGCCCCAGCACCCCCAGTTCAGCACCCACAGCCCCAGTTCTGCCCCTCCTGCCCCAGCACCCCCAACTCAGCACCCCCAGCCCCAGTTCAGCACCCACAGCCCCAGCACCCCCAACTCAGCACCCACAGCCCCAGTTCAGCCCCTCCTGCCCCAGCACCCCCCAACTCAGCACCCCCAGCCCCAGTTCAGCACCCACAGCCCCAGTTCAGCCCCTCCTTGCCCCAGCACCCCCAACTCAGCACCCCCAGCCCCAGTTCAGCCCCTCCTGCCCCAGCACCCCCCAACTCAGCACCCCCAGCCCCAGTTCAGCCCCTCCTGCCCCAGCACCCCCAGTTCAGCACCCCCAGCCCCAGCACCCCCAATTCAAGTCCCCCTGGCCCCAACCCCCCCAGTTCAACACTCCTGGTCCCTGTACCCCCTCCCACGTCACCCCCCCCCCCCCCCCCAGCCCTCCGGTCAGGATGCGGCCCGGGTTCTGACCTGTGTCTCGAGCTGCAGCACCCGCTGGCGCAGCGCCCGCAGCTCGGCCTGGGCTTGGGCCTCCCGCAGCCGCGCCGCCACCACGGCCTCCTGCAGCGCGTTGGCGTTGCTCCGTCGCGGCGACTCCTTCCAACGCCCGCCCGCCCGGCCCGCCTGCGCCCCGGAACCGTCAGGCACCCGCTGGGCAGGCGGGGTGGGGACCCGGGTGGCCCTTGTGGGGACCCGGGTGACAGGGAGAGGGACCCAAGCGGATGGGAGGGGACAGAGGTGGTGGGAGAAGGGAGCCGAGTGGAAGGGAGGGGATCCAGGCAGCCAGGAGGGGACACAGGCATCAGGACAAGGGACCCAGGTGGCGGGAAGGGGACCTAGGTGACCAGGAGGGGACCCAGATGGCTGGGAGGGGACCCAGACGTTGGGACAAGGGACCCAGGTGGCGGGAAGGGGACGAGGTGGCCAGGAGGGGACCCAGGCAGATGGGAGGGGACCCAGATGTTGGGACAAGGGACCCAGGTGGCGGGAAGGGGACGAGGTGGCCAGGAGGGGACCCAGATGGCTGGGAGGGGACCCAGACGTTGGGACAAGGGACCCAGGTGGCGGGAAGGGGACGAGGTGGCCAGGAGGGGACACAGTCATCAAGACAAGGGATCCAGACAGACAGGAGGTGACCCAGGTGACCAGGAGGGGACCCAGGTGGATGAGAGGGGACCCAGATGTTGGAGAAGGGACCCAGGTGGCAGGGAGGGGACACAGGTGTCAGGACAAGGGACCCAGGCGGATGGGAGGGGACCCAGGCATTGGGATGAGGGACCCCTTCGGCTGGGAGGGGACCCAGATATTGGAACAAGGGACCCAGGTGGCAGGGTGAGGGACCCGTGTGTGTGTGTGGGGGGGACACCCAGGCACCCCGGGGACACCCGGGAGGGGGGACACCCAGGTCCTTACCTGCCAGCTGTCGCTGAGGTCCTTCACCTGCTGCTGCAGCTCCGTCAGCGACTTGACGGCCTCGGCCTCGCGCAGCGCCAGCGCCTGCAGCTCCTCCTGCAGCCGCACCACGTTGTCCTCGTCCGGCAGCAGGCTGTTCCTCTGAGGGGACAAGGGGGACATCGGTGGGGACACCCCGGGGCGGAGGCACCCCAGGATAGGGGCATTGGATATCGTTGGGGACACCCCGGGAAAGGGATATCTCGGGGAGGTGGCACTGGACATCGGCGGGGATATTTCGGGGCGGTGACGCTGGATGTCACTGGGGACACCTCGGGGGTGGTGGCGCTGGACATCGGCAGGGACACCCCAAGGTGGTGGCACTGGGGACTTGTCCCTCTCTGCCAGGTGGAGGTGGGGTCGCTCATGGGGCATCGGGGGGGAGATGACAGGGGACACTAGGGACAGGGGCCCCCCCCAGGGACACGTGGCACTAGGACAACCTCTGGGGACACTTGTGTGGCACCGGGATCCCCAGGGACAGGGGACACCAGGTCCAGGACCCCCCAGGGCCCCTTGTGTGACACTCCCTGTCCCCAAGGCCACTTGTGTGGCACTCTCCATCCCCAGGGCCACTCGTGGGACTGTCTCCAGGGCCACCCGTGTGTCTGTCCCCATCCCCAAGATCACTTGTGTGACACTCGCCATCCCCGGGGCCACTCGTGGGACCATCCTCGTCCCCAAGGCCGCCAGCGTGACACCGCGAGCCGTCCTCGTCACCTTCTCCATGTCGAGGACTTTATCCTGCATCTCTTTGAGGGCGCCGAGGGTCTCGCTCTCCCGCAGCCGCGACTGCTCCAGCTCCGTCTCCAGGTGGGTGACAAACTCCTCGCTGAAACGTGGGTTCCCCTGCCACCGTCCCCAACGCGTCACCCGTGGGGCACAACACCCACTGTGCCCGTCCGCCCCTTGCCCGCGGCGCTGGCACCCACCGCCAGCACCCAAATCTGGGCTGCAGCAGGGCGTCAATTGAAAGGGGGACGCGTGGCGGGTGATGGGGATGCCTGGGGATCCTTGGGGACACTTGGGGACATCTGGGGACACGTGGGGACACCAACCTGCTGGTCCTGCAGCTGCCGGATGGTGGTCTGGGCGCGCTGCAGGTTTTCGGTGGCCGAGGTGCAGCGTTGCTTCACTACCGCCAGCTCCCGCTTGATGATGTAATTCTCCTCTGCCTCTTGCGCCCGTGTCACCTGGCCCTGGGGACAAGCGGGGACGTGTCACCACCGTGCCCGGTTCTCCCCCCGCCCCCCCAGCCTCAGCGTGTCGCTGCGAGGGGAGCGGTGGTGGTGGGGACAAGGGGGTGACACCAGGGTGACGCCAGCCCTGTGGTGGGTGACACTGGGGACAAGGTGGGGGGGGGGTGACAGTGGGGACGAGGGGGTGATGCCAGCCCCACATCAGGTGACACCAAGGAGAAGGGGGTGACACCAGCCCCGGTGGGTGACGCCAGCCCCGCAGCAGCTGACAATGCAGACAAAGGGGGGGTGACGCCAGCCCTGGCGGGGGGGTGACACTGAGGACAAGAAGGTGACGCCAGCCCTGGGGGGGTGACACCAGCCCCATGGCAGGTGACGCCGAGGACAAGGAGGTGACATCAGCCCCGTGGGGATCTCTGGGGCCATTTTGAGCCGCTCTCACCCCACAATCTTCCACTCAAAATCCACGTATTTCCTTCAAATTCACCAAACCGGTGGGTTTTACCCCAGCTCGGTTGAACCCTGGCCCCCCAAGTGTCACCGTGCCACCTCCCCGCCACTCCAAAAGTGGCTCCCCGAGCTCCAAAATGGGCCCAAACCCCCCATTTTCACCAACTGCCCCCAAATCCTTCCCCACACCCCCCCCCCCCCAAAGCGGGGAAGGTGCGCGGGAGCCTCCGGAAAAGCAGGAAAAAGGGCAAATCTTCCCCAAAGGAGCCGGACGGAGGTGGGCTGGGAAGCAAAAGGGGGAAGAAAAGGGTTAAAACGCAGCGGAAAAGAGAAAAATAGCTATTTTTGACGCTACCTGGATGACCTTGTCGGCGAGAGCCGCGCTCTCCTGCGGCCGCCGGCGGAGAAGAGAGGGAAAGAGAGGAGAGACATAACGAGATAAACGAAGGAGACGGAGGCAGCGAGAGAAGCCACAAGGCGGAGGCACCCGGCAACCTTCCCGCGCATCATCGGTTCCCATTTTGGGGTGTTTTCCGAGGATTTTAGTTCTTTCCCCCACCCCGTGCCAGGGAGAAAACTCGACGATGGTGGTGTGTTGCCCTAAACCGGAGCGTTTCCCACCTCCCGGAGGGAGACTTGATGTGGAAAAATGCTGAAGCAGCCGCTTGCTGGACTTAAATGTCCTATTTTTTCACCAAAATGGTGCTGGGAGGGGAGATTTGGGGAGCGCTGCCCATAAAAGGGGTGCCGGAGGTTGCAGGGTTGCACCCATGGGTGCCGGGATCTCTGGGCGGCGGCGGCGTGGGTGCCTCAGGGGAGTTTGGGTGCTCCAGGGGATTTTTTGGGTGCTCCGGGGAGGGGGGTTTGGGTGCCTATAAAGGGTTTGGATGACCCCCAGGGGGGTTTGGGGTGTCCTCAGGGGGGTTTGGGGTGTCCCCAGGGGCATTTGGGGTGTCCTCAGGGGGGGTTTTGGGGTGTCCTCAGGGGGGTTTTGGGGTGCCGGCTGCGGGGCTCACCTTCTCCAGGGTTTCAATGCGCTGTTTTAGCAGGCGGTTCTCGGTGCGGAGGCGCTGGAGGTGGCAGAAATTGGGAGGAATAAGCCCTGGCGGGGGGACTGATGTCCCCTGGAGGGGGGGGGGGGGGTGTCACTGAGCCTAGGGACAGCCTGGGGACAGGGGGACATGGGGGACAAGTGGCCCCATGGATAGGCTAAGCCGTTCCCGGATGGCTCAAGCGGCCCTTGGGATGGGACAAAGTGGCCTTGGGATGGGTTATATGGCCTTGGGGACAGGCTAAGTGGCCTTGGGGACAGTTTAAATGGCCCTGGGATGGGTCACGGTTGCCCCAGGATGGTTCAAATGGCCCCAGGGATAGGCTAAATGTCCCCGAGGATGGATGAAAGTGGCCCTGGGATGGCTCAAACTGCTCTGTGACAGGCCAAGTGGCCATGGGATGGCTTCAGTGGCCCTCGGGGACACCTTAAATGGCCCTGGGATGGGTCATGGTGGCCCCAGAATGGCTTAAATAGCCTGAGGGATGGGCTAAGCTGCCCCAGGAGGTCTCCAGTGGCTCTGGGAATGACTCAAAAGATCCTGGGGACGGGCTAAGTGGTAGTCAGGATGGGCTGAGTGGCCCTGGGGCAACTTAAATGGCCCTGGCATGGGTCAAAGAGGCCCCACGATGGCTTAGATGGCCCCAGAGGTGGGTAAAGCTGTCCCACCATGGCTCACATGGGCCTGGGTATGGGCTAAGCCATCCCAGAGTGGCTCAAGTGACCCTAGGGATGTGTCAAGTGGCTCCAGGGAGAGGCTAAGCCACCCTGAGATGGCTCGAGTGGCCCCAGGAACGGGTTACATGGCCTCGGGATGGCTCAAAGTGACCCCAGGGATGAGTCAAAGTGGCCTTGGGATGGCTTAAACGGCCCTCGGGATGGGTCAAGTGGCCCCAAGCCACCAAAACTGGACCTGTCTCACCTTGATCTCGATCTGTTCCTCCATCTCTTTGTTCTTGATGGCTGCATACTCCTTCTCCAGCCTGCTTGGGACATGGGGACATGCTGGGACGGGGACCAGACCCGCCCTGACCTTGTGCTGATGGGGGGACCCCATCCCAGCGCAGGAAACCATCTCCCCATCTCACCTCTTCATCTTCTTGGGGTTGTACTTGACCTGGAAGGCCTTGAGGATGAGTTTGTCGGGGCAGCTGTCGAATTGGTGAGGTATCACCTTCTGGAAGTACTGCAGGAGCAGAAACCGGTCACGAAACAAGACCCCAAAATACAGCCCGTTGCGTAAACCAGCCCCAAAATAGGGCTTGGTGGGTAAAACCACCCCAAAATAGGACCCGTTGGATAAATTTGCCCCAAAACTGTATAAATCCTCACCAAAATACAACACTTATTGCATAAACCAACCCCAAAATACGGCCCATCCATGTAAACCTAAAACACAGCCCGCTGCATAAATCCACCACAGAATATGGCCCGTTGCATAAACTGGTCCCCAAACACATCCAGTTGGGAGAAACCTGTCCGAAAATACTAAATGTGGGGCTAAATCTGCCCCAAAACACGTCTCCTTGGACAAATCCGCCCCAAAACACGTCCCGTTGGATAAATCCACCCCAAAATACGTCTCCTTGCACAAATCCGCCCCAAAACACGTCCCGTTGGATAAATCCACCCCAAAATACGTCTCCTTGCACAAATCCGCCCCAAAACACGTCCCGTTGGATAAATCCACCCCAAAATACGTCTCCTTGCACAAACCCGCCCCAAAACACGTCCCGTTGGATAAATCCACCCCAAAACACGTCTCCTTGCACAAATCCGCCCCAAAACACGTCCCGTTGGATAAATCCACCCCAAAACACGTCTCCTTGCACAAATCCGCCCCAAAACACGTCCCGTTGGATAAATCCACCCCAAAATACGTCTCCTTGGACAAACCCGCCCCAAAACACGTCCCGTTGGATAAATCCACCCCAAAATACGTCTCCTTGCACAAATCCGCCCCAAAACACGTCCCGTTGGATAAATCCACCCCAAAATACGTCTCCTTGCACAAATCCGCCCCAAAACACGTCCCGTTGGATAAATCCACCCCAAAATACGTCTCCTTGCACAAATCCGCCCCAAAACACGTCCCGTTGGATAAATCCACCCCAAAATACGTCTCCTTGCACAAATCCGCCCCAAAACACGTCCCGTTGGATAAATCCACCCCAAAATACGTCTCCTCGGACAAATCCGCCCCAAAACACGTCCCGTTGGATAAATCCACCCCAAAATACGTCTCCTTGCACAAATCCGCCCCAAAACACGTCCCGTTGGATAAATCCACCCCAAAATACGTCTCCTTGCACAAATCCGCCCCAAAACACGTCCCGTTGGATAAATCCACCCCAAAATACGTCTCCTCGGACAAATCCGCCCCAAAACACGTCCCGTTGGATAAATCCACCCCAAAATACGTCTCCTTGCACAAATCCGCCCCAAAACACGTCCCGTTGGATAAATCCACCCCAAAATACGTCTCCTTGCACAAATCCGCCCCAAAACACGTCCCGTTGGATAAATCCACCCCAAAATACGTCTCCTCGGACAAATCCGCCCCAAAACACGTCCCGTTGGATAAATCCACCCCAAAATACGTCTCCTTGGACAAATCCGCCCCAAAACACGTCCCGTTGGATAAATCCACCCCAAAATACGTCTCCTTGCACAAATCCGCCCCAAAACACGTCCCGTTGGATAAATCCACCCCAAAATACGTCTCCTTGCACAAATCCGCCCCAAAACACGTCCCGTTGGATAAATCCACCCCAAAATACGTCTCCTTGCACAAATCCGCCCCAAAACACGTCCCGTTGGATAAATCCACCCCAAAATACGTCTCCTTGGACAAATCCGCCCCAAAACACGTCCCGTTGGATAAATCCACCCCAAAATACGTCTCCTTGCACAAATCCGCCCCAAAACACGTCCCGTTGGATAAATCCACCCCAAAATACGTCTCCTCGGACAAATCCGCCCCAAAACACGTCCCGTTGGATAAATCCACCCCAAAATACGTCTCCTTGCACAAATCCGCCCCAAAACACGTCCCGTTGGATAAATCCACCCCAAAATACGTCTCCTTGCACAAATCCGCCCCAAAACACGTCCCGTTGGATAAATCCACCCCAAAATACGTCTCCTTGCACAAATCCGCCCCAAAACACGTCCCGTTGGATAAATCCACCCCAAAATACGTCTCCTTGCACAAATCCGCCCCAAAACACGTCCCGTTGGATAAATCCACCCCAAAATACGTCTCCTTGCACAAATCCGCCCCAAAACACGTCCCGTTGGATAAATCCACCCCAAAATACGTCTCCTTGCACAAATCCGCCCCAAAACACGTCCCGTTGGATAAATCCACCCCAAAATACGTCTCCTTGCACAAATCCGCCCCAAAACACGTCCCGTTGGATAAATCCACCCCAAAATACGTCTCCTTGGACAAATCCGCCCCAAAACACGTCCCGTTGGATAAATCCACCCCAAAATACGTCTCCTTGCACAAATCCGCCCCAAAACACGTCCCGTTGGATAAATCCACCCCAAAATACGTCTCCTTGCACAAATCCGCCCCAAAACACGTCCCGTTGGATAAATCCACCCCAAAATACGTCTCCTTGCACAAATCCGCCCCAAAAGCCACCAGCACGTACCTGGGACATGCCCTCCATGTCGAGCTGGACGAGCTCAGCCTGATTGAACTGCAGCAGTGCCATCCCCACGCGGAAGACGATCTCCAGCCCCTGCGGGAAAGGTCCACGCTTGACCCCACGCCATTGCCTTTTCCACTCAGGGTTTGGGTTGGTTTTTTCCCCCAAATCAGACCAGCTGGCGTGGGATGAACTTTTCCACACCCAAGTGGAAAGCGTGTTTGCGGTCCCTTTGTGATTTACGGTGTTGGCGGTGGCCCCGTTACCTCGTACATGAAGATGTCGAAGACGCGCGTGGCCACGGGAAGAGGGAAGGTGGTGAGGAAGAGGGTGAGGAACCAGGACGAGGCGTACATGGAAGTGAGGAAGCTCTGCGAGCGGAAGTGGATGTTCAGCTCCGGCAGCTGTTCCTGGATGTGAGAAATGGGAGAAATGAAGAGAAACGGAGAATGGTGGATTTTTTTTTAGGGGTTATTCGTGGCTGTTGAGGTTTGAACAGGTCCATGAGGTCTTGTGGTCTCTGAGAGGTCTCATGGAAGGTCCCCAGGGTCTTGGGGATGTCCCTCAGGGTGGTCCCTGGGGTGTCTCACGGATGGTTCCTTTCGGTGTCTCAGAGGTGGTCCCTGGGGCATCTCCTGGAGGTGCCCTGGGGTCTCATGGACGTCAGGTATCTTATGGATGTCCTTGGGGTCTCACTGATGCCCCCCTTGAGAAATCACGGATGGTCCTCAGAGCATCTCATAGACGTCCCCAGGATCTGTGCTGCTGGACACGAGTTCCTTTGGAGGAACCCATTCCTCCCAAGAGTTGCCGCCTCACTCCTACCTCTCCTTGTCCTTGTCCCCTGGCTCTACTCGCCGGTTCCCACCACCCCGAGCATTTTGGGGGGACGTGGGGCGGTTCCTACCTGCAGCATGTACTCAAACTGGTAGATGCAGAGCCCCAGCTCGGCCATGCTGGGTTTGAAGAGCTCCCGTAAGCGGTATTCCTGCATCAGCCTCACGAACACACAGAAAGCCTCTTCCTCGGGCATCTGCAGACCCAAAGGGACGTTAATTCCCCCTTAAACCTCTGCCGGCAGCTCCGGATTGGGAGCCTCTTCCCATCAGGTGATGGGATGGGATGGGACGTGCCGGGAGCTGTCCTCGGGTGAAGGGGAATGCGAACGGGGGATTTTAAACCCATCAGGAGTAAGTGGGATGGTGGGAACGAACCCATTTTGTTCCCGAGGATCAAGAAAAAAGGTTCCTGTTCCCCAACCTCATTCTACCACATCTCCAGAGGGCGTTAAAAACCCGTCGGCAGCTCCTCCTCGCCCCGTGGTCGTCACAAACCTGCATGAGCAGCAGTCCCACGATGAAGGCGCTACCCTGGCAGTATCCGACCTCCCGGTCCACCAGTGAATAGGCCTGGAAGGAGGAAAAAAAAAAAAATAAAATAATCAAAATAAATATAAGCGTGAGCAAGGGGATTGGCTGGGCCACCATCCCTGCTTGCTGTGGAAGGACTTGACCATGGAAAATAGCTTTATTTTTGGTTGACGGTACCGTGACGCTCGAGGAAAGACATTACCTTCATGACGTTGAAAAGCACCTCTTGGCCCAGACTGTCCTGTCCCTTGAAGAACTCGTGCTCCGGGTAGGTGCGGGCGATATCCCGTCGGATGAGTTTCTCGCAGGGAGAGGACATCTTGAGCAGCTCCGAGTATTGGTTTTTGACGGGCATGTCGGTGGCACTGCAGAGCAGCTGCCAGACGATGGCACGGAAGTGGTGGGGGATCCCTTTGCGGATGAGCTCCTGCGGAAAAATGGGACAAAAAAATGGAAAATGGGTTTCAAGAAGACGGGGAAACTCCTCGTGGATGGGGAGACATCGTCCTGTTCCAGCACGGGGAAGGTTCATGCAGATTTTTGCAGGAGGGCTAAAAGATAATTAAAAATAAAACTTCGTCCTCACCTTCAGCAGCTTTTCCTTCTTCTTCCGCCACTCGTCCCACTCGTTGACGATGCGGCCCCAGAGGATCCAGGTGTCTTCCTCGAGGTGGCTGAGGTTGGAGGAGGCTGAGGAGCTGGAGACCAAGGAGGAGCCGCTGTTCCTTCGGGAGCCGTTCATGGAGCGCATCGATTTGGAGTCGGCCTCCAGCAGCCTGCGAGAGACAAGATAGTCCCAAAAAAGCCCCAAAAGGAGGAGAGAGCCCCCAAAACTGCCCCCAAGGAGAAGAGATTCCCACAAAACGATCCTAAAAAAGGAGATATTCCCCCAAAACAGCCTCCAAGGAGAAGAGATTCCCCCCAAAATGTCCCAAAAAAGAAGATACTCCCACAAAGCAATTCCCAAGGAGGAGAGATTTCCCCCAAAGCTGTGCTAAAAGAGGAGAGATTCCCCCCAAACAGCAGATATTCCCCCCAAATGCCCCAAAGAAGGAGATATTCCCCCAAAACTACCTCAAAGAAGACATCCCCCCAAAACCACTGCAAAAGAGGAGATATTCCCCCCAAACTGCCCCAAAGGCAGAGATATTCCTCCAAACAGCCACAAAGGAGATGAGAGTCCCCCAAAACGGTCCCCAAAAAGGCAATATTCCCCCTAAAAAAAACCCAAAGTGGAAAGATTCCCCCAAAACCATGCTAAGAGAGGAGCGATTCCCCCCAAAACAAGCAGATATTCCCCCAAAACTGCCCCCAAAGGAGGAGCTATTCACCCAAAATGCCCCAAAGGAGGAGAGATTCCTCCAAAATCGCTCCAAAAAAAGGAGATATTCCCCCAAACCACCCCAAAACAGCACCCAGCTGGGCTATTTGCCCCAGCCAGCTGCTGACAACTGCCAAGGGATGGTTTCTTTAATGAATTTGCTTAAAAACCAGATTTCCAATTGTTTTGGTTTTTTTTTTTTTTTTTTTTTCCAAGAGTAAATTTGCTTTAAAATGGTTCTGCAAGGAAATTTGCATTTCAGGGCTTGATTTTAACACTGGTTTAATGCCAGGGATGGAACTTTTTGCCCGGTATTTTGGCTAAGTGAGCCTCGGGGCTTGTTTCCCATCAAAAGCAGTTTTAAAAGCCACCACCGAAGTGGGTGAGTTTATTATTTATTCTTTCCAAACAGCCGCCTCCTTCTAGAAATCCCCTTTGCCCGCCCGAACGAGCAAACCCTGCTGCTTTCAAAGAGAAAACATAACCTTGAAAATAATAAACCGGAGCGTTTTCACCCCGGCTGGACCGACGCTTGGAGGAAGCAGCTTGTTTTTGTGCGGTTTCTTTGATTTTAAGGGAAATGCTGGGGGGAAAAAAAAAAAAAGGACAATAAAAGACTGATTGGGGCGAATATCACCCGGCACTCACCGATTTTGCTCCTCCAGCTTTGCCAGCAGCTCCAGTTCATCGGGGCTGAGGTTTTCCGAGTCGGAGGTGGGCGAACACGCTGGGGCCGAGTTGACGGAGGAGAGGGCTTCGTGCGAGGATGAATCGGGGCTGACGGCCGGCGACGCCATGGCGGCGGAGGCCGGCAATGCGCCGAGTCCGCAGGGATTTCGAGGTCTCACCTGGAAAGTCGAGGGCCAGCGTGAGCGGGATGTGACACCCCTATTTTTTTCCTCCTCACCACATTGCTTCAAATCTCTTTAAAAACCCCCTGGTTTAGCCAATCTGATAGAAACCAGGATGCGAGCATCGCTCAGTTTGCTGCCCGCTGAGATATTCACTTAATTCCCTAAACTGCCCCCACCCCATTTAAGCCCGGTTTTCACATCAAGCCAGGTTTAAGCGCATCGTCCTGCATTTCCCCTAAATCAGCTGAATTAAATTAGCCTAAAAACTGGAATTAAGCCCAATGTACCCTCATTTTGGGAAGGAACGGGCCAATGTGGGAAGAGAGGATTTACAGAAAGCTGTCCTTGCTGTGGATTTGCTTTAGGGGTTGATGTCGTCCAGTTTGCCCATTTTGGTGGTGTTTTATAGAAAAATGCCTCCCTAGGGAGGAATGAGTCCCAGTTTGGGATTGCAGGGACTGGCAGAAATGGGGTGAAAAACAGCGGTTTGAGGAGCGCTGCAAAAAGAGGGGTTCAAGCGGCTTCTCCGGTGGGGATTTGTTGGAGGATCGGCAGGGACTGGGATCCCTCAAGGCAGGTCCGGCCTTTTTTGGGCTGAAAAGCTCTCCTTTTGGTGAAAAAATGCTGCTGAAGACTGGCAAAATGAACCCTCAGTCACTGCTGTGGCCAAATGGGATGAAGAAAGCAGAGGAAAGAAATAAAAAAGCAGCGGCGCCTGAAGGATGTGCCATGAACGCGTGATTTTCCTGATTTGGGTTTAATTTGCTCTCTGTGCAGATTAAGCTATAAATCGGGGAGGTTTTAACCAAAAAGCCATGTTTCCGACCCCTTTTTTGCGAGGAAGAACTGGCCGGTGGAGCAAAGGATTCTCAGAGGAGACCGGAACAACGAAGGGGCGCTCGGTAAGCGCAGCCACACGGCAAATGGGGAAAATCCCGTGCCGTTTGGTTAACGGTTTCCCAAAAGCAGCAAAATTTAACAGAGGTGCTTCGGGGCAAGCGGGGAGAATCAGGTCAATCGTTAACAGGATCAGGAAATTTTATAAAAAGGGGAAAAAAAAAAAAAAAGCCTCGATTGTATTTAATTCAGCCCCACGCCGCCCGTCACGGGACGGGGCTCATCCAGCAGCGTCTTTGTCTCCAGGAGAGCCGTTAATTTATTTTTTATAATTTTTTATAATTTATATTTCCCTGCAAGTCCTTGCTGGCTGTTATCACCCAAAATATTGTTTGAACGAAACAAAATAGTGAGTGCCAGCGGCGGCTTCGCTGCAAAATTATAAGTTACCGATCAAACAGTGGCCGTAGCACAACTTGCCAGGGTTCAACGGGCTGCGAAAATGTTCTGAAATGGCTTTTTGGGAAAATATGGATTTCCACGTTGATGCAGGGCCGGGGGGGGGGGAATAAAAGCAACAACCACATGTGGATGAGCATGGGATGGCCGAAACGCATGATTTCAACCCAAAAATGAGGTAGACAGATGGTAATATTGTTTATTAGACCTAGAAAAAAGAAGTGGAAATGGAAAAAGAGGAGAAAAGGCAAGTTGAAATTTTTCAGTGGGGTTTTTTTGGGTGAAATCTTGTTGGTTTTCCAGCATGGGGGGGGAAGGAGGTGGTGGCTGCCGTCCTTCAGGGGTTCCTGTTGTGCCGAGAGCTTGTTCCGGGGCAATAGGTATCAAAATTTACTGGAAACTCTTGAATTTGGAGGAAAAAACAGAAATCCGGGGGCGACGGGGCGCTGCAGAGTCCTCGAGGTCCCCGTGCGTCCCCAAAGTCCCCACGCGTCGCCGTCACATCCGTTCATTTTCCCCCAAAATACAAGTGCTCAATCAAAATGCTGTAAAAAAAAAAAAAAAAAAAAAAAAAAAAAAAGCCCAATTTCAGCAGGATGTCAAAACGCCAACCTTGAGCCGGAGCGTTTTGGGACGAAAACTTTAAAATTTCCCCCCTTACACTTAAAATCTGCCAATCGTAGCTTTTCTGACCCATTTTCGACCCAGCTTCATACCGTTTCTGCGGTGTTTTGTGCCTTTTTCGCCCCTTCTTATGCCTTTTCAGCCCATTTTTGCGGTGTCTCTCGGTGTCGTTTTGCACCTTTTCCACCCCGTTTTCACAGTATTTTCTACACGGTTTTCTCAGAGTCTCTCGGTGCCGTTTTGCGCCTTTTTTGCACCATTTTTGCAGCGTCTCCGAGCTGTTTCCACGTTTTTTTTCTGCGCTGCTTTCACCGCCTCTTAAAAGTTCATCGAAGCAGGGATTCACCCCCAATTTCAGCAGCAATTTTTGGAGGCATCAGGTAGCAACGCTGACTTTCCATTGAACACAAACCATCAAAAATCAACCAATTTGCCAGAAACCCCAATTAATAACATGCAAAAGGAGCCGGATAAGGAAAAAATATTGATTAAACCACAAATATTTCAGCGGGACATTCTCAAGCTTCACCAACATCCGCGGTTGGTGGAAAGAGGAGGAAAATGGATAAAATGGGTTTAAATACTGCGAGTTTTGCCACTGGTGGGGATGAAGCAGGTGCAAATTTTAAACTAAAATCCCCCCCAAACTGCCACTGGGTTTAAAACCTGCCCAAAACCAGGTGAAAACTGAATTCAGCACCAAAACGGAACGAGGAAACCACACTGCCCCCCCCCCAAACTGCATTTCCAAACGTGGCTTTTTGGGGAAAAAATACCCAAAATGCCACTCGGGTGGTGATTTTTGTGGGTTTTGCAGTCCTAAATTGCTTGAAACGAGCCCAAAACTGGGAGGATTTGGTGTCTTTTGGGATTTTTCACCAAAATAGGGTGGGTTTTCTTTCCCCCCATCTAGGCTGCTGGTAGCAGCAGGTATTAAACACCGCCGGCAATGCTGCCGGCGAAGCCCCAGTTGATAGAAAACCAGCAGAAAAAGGGGAAAAATCAAAAAGGGAGGGGGAATTTTGGGGAAAAACCCGTAATTTGATGGGAAACCCGAGTCGTCCCAGCATTGCTAAAATCCCTGGGTTTGAACCAAAAAGGAGAGGCGCGCCGGGGACGGCACAAAGCCGCGGCTCCGGGGGGCTGCGGCCGCGGTTGCTCCATCTTCTGGGCAGCTGCGGGGGGGGGTGTGTGTGTGTGTGTGTGTTTTGGGGGGCACCCAGGGATCCCCCCCCCAAACCTCCTCCCCACAGATGGGGGGCACAGGGATGCTGGTGGAGAAAGGGTGGCTATGCACTGGCTGGGTGGGGGGGGTGTGATAAAAGCCCCCTCCCCAATAAATGACATTTGGGACACCGTGGCTGTGATATGGGGGGGGGGGCCCAGCTGCCTGCCGCAGACCCCCCCTCCTTTTTTTTTCCTTTCACCGAAACCTCATTTTTTTCGGGGAAAAAGAAGCAAGGGACAACACCCTCTTTGCACACAGGAGCGCAGCCCCCGGCAGGCTGCAACGGGGGGCGGTGGGGGGGGAGCCCAATAAAGGAGAGGAATGGGGGGGGGTGGTTTCCTCTGGAGAGGATAAACCCCCAATTACCCCCCCAAAAGCAGGAGGGAACCCCATTTACCCCCTTAGCCTGGGGGGGATCCCCCAGTTACCCCATAATCCGGGGGGGGGGGTGGTTACCCCCAGCCACCCCCATAGCCAGGGGAAAGATGATCCCAATGCCCCCCCCGTCCCCCCCGTATGGGGAGTACCCCCAAAAGAATGGGGGTTACCCTCAATTACCCCCCAGCTGGGGGGGGGTGGCAAGCCCAATTACCCCCCTAGATTGGGGGGGGGGATATATTTACCCCAAATTACCCCCCCCCAGCCTGTGTGTGGGGATTACCCCTACAGACACCCCCTCCTCGTGGCCTGAGGGGGGTGCTTTGTCCCAGTCAGAGCCCCCCCCCACACACACACTCGGGGGAGGGGGGTCACCCCCAATTACACCCTCACCCGGGGGGGGAGGAGTTACCCCCAATTCCCCCACTAACCTTAGCGGGGGGGGTGTGTGTTTAGGCCCAATTACCCCCCGGTGGGGTGATTACCCCCACAACCCCCCCCCCCGGGGTGGGGGGGGGACCCCTCATTCCTGAGGGAGGGAGGGAGCCCGCCCCCCCCGAGGGGGCGAGGCGCCCCACCCGGCCCCTCCTACCTGCGAGGCGCTGCCATGGCGATCGCCGGCTGCCTCCGAGGGGGGGGCCCGCGGCGCCCCCCCGCCGCCACCGCCGCTTGGAGCTGAGCGGGAGCCGCGGCCGCCGCGGGCCCCGCCGATGCCATGGGGGGATCCGCCACCGCCGCCGCCGCCGCCCTGACACTGACTGACAGACGGCCCCGCCCCTCAGCCAATCAACGCGCCGTCTCGGCGTTTCCGCCCGCCTCCCCTGGGCACTACCGCCAATCGCCGCGGTCCGCCCGGGAATGAGTCGCCGCGGGGGAGCCGGCTACAAACCACGCCTGCTGAGCGGTAAGCCAATGGGATGGCTCGCCGGTGGTTGATGGGCAAGGCTCTCTCCAATGAGAGTCAAGGAGATGGTTCCCCGCCGAGGGGGGGTGGGCACCGCCTTGCTGAGAGGCGAATGGCAGGAGCAGGTGGTTGATGATGGATAGGTAGAGCAACCAATCGGCTGCCAAATCTCGCTTGGAGTGGCACCTGGCTGACAGGAGAGGGCAACAAGCCCCGCCTCGTCATCTGAAGGGTTTTGGTTTGATTGACAGGAGAAGCTACCAATTCCTGGCGCAGGAGAAGATGAGACAGCCAATGGGAGCACTGAGACTAGGCGGCATTACCCCCCCCAGCACAGGTGGCTGATCCCACCTTCCTGGGCAGGCTTGCAGCTCTTATTGGCTGACGGCGGATGATAGGCAGCCGCCTCCACCTATGGGGCGTCGAGTAGCTGTTCGCAGCTGTGTGGTGAGGGGTCCGGGGCAGGGTCACTACCCGTTACCTCAGGGAGGGCGCCTGGGTAGGGGCACCCGGGTTGGGGTCCCCAGGGACAGGGGCATCGGGGGGTCCCTGATTACCCAGAGATAGGGGTATTGGGGCGATGGGGGGGTGCCCCATTCTCCAGGGTGTCAGGGGGACCGGGGTCCCCCATCCTGTAGGGACCTGGCGCTGGGGACTTTGAGGGCTCCTAGGTTGTGCAGGGATGAGGACAACAGGGACCCCAGTTCCCCAGAAATTGGGGTGACAGGGATCTCACGTTTCCCAGGGATTCATGTCTTGGGGCGTTCAGGGGTGCACAGTTCCCCAGGGATACGGGTTTGGGGGATAGTGGGGATGTCCCCGAGGACAGGAGCGGCAGTGTGCAGGATGTCCCCAGGGATATGGGGACACTGAGAGTCCTGCTGTCCCCAGGAACGGGGGTGTGGGGCACCGGCCATGCTGAGGTGCAGTTGGGGATATTTTTAACAATGCTGAGAAGTTGGTGGGGTTTTTTTGTTTGTTTTTTTTTTTTTTTTTAGGAGCTTAAAGGGATCTTTCAACCACTCCAGCTTCAGTATTTAAAAAATAAAAAGTTAAAACCCCCTAAAAAAGGTTAGAGATAAGGAGGTGGGAGGTTTAGGGATGGGAGTTGGTGTTTTTGGTCCTCTCTTGACTTTTATCTCAGTTTTCAATTCTTTCAGCTTCAAAAGCATCATCCTTGATTATTTTTAAACCTCTCCCATGCCACCGGGACAAACTGCGTGCTGACAGCAGAGAGGGGAACCACTGCGAGGGAACATGGGCTGAATTCACAGCGTTTTTGACCCAAAACTGACTCCATTGCCTCTTGGAAAGTGTGGGAACCCAAGGGCATGAGCAGCCACCCCAGGGAGATGTTTGGCCTCAACTTCCCCTAAATTTGGGATCAAGAAAGGGGAAATCAGACAAAAGGAGGAAGCTGCTATTTTTTTTTTTTTTTTCCCCCCAAAAGCAGGGGAACCGGAGTGAGGGACGTTCAACTTTTTTGGCTGTGTTTGCTTTTCCTGGGCTGCCTCTGTGAAATTCAGCTGAAATTGGTCAGCAGTGAAGTTTTAACTTTTGTTTTCCGCGATAGCCAGCCCAGGGGACGCCTGGCTCAAAGCCCTGAGGGTAACAAAAACAATTTTCTGGAGAAGAAACGAAGGAAATGGTGCCCCCCAAAATGAGGATTTTTAACAACGTGATGCTTCTCATGTTAAAAATACAAAAAATCGTCACGAAAAACACTGAACAAAAATATGCTAAAGAATTCCCACCAAACAACAACAAAAAGCTAAATTTAGGTGCTCATCTCGGAGCACTCTGGTCGCTGTTTTCGCATGAAGCCTCCAAAAAACGCCTCCTTGGGCAGCTGTGGGACTTGTTTGAGGAGAGCGGAGTGTGGTGGTTTTTAACCAATTCTAAAAATCAACAGAGAAGGGGCTGCGCTATGTGGCGAGGGGCTGCCCAAGTGCATCGGCTGCTCCAAAGCTCCTGAGTGTGCAGATTTTATTTCTAGGAAATTCGAATTATGAAACACGAGCGTTTCCTTCCCCCCCAGGATGAGATGACGCATCTTCCCCACCACATAAATTGGGGTGATATCAAAAGAAAAACTATCAGAGATGTCACGAGGCGAAGGTGTCGTCGGTGCCTACGAGAAATGTGATTTTGCCGAGGGGATGGAGTTGGAGAAGCGAGAGCGGAGGAAAGGACTTAAAGGAGGTATTGGGGCGAGGGACCGGCTTTGGGGATTCAGAGTCACAAAACTGGAGGTTTTCTGCTCTTTAAACCAGCCGTTTTCTGAACTTATCGCCAAATTTTGACGCCTGGTTCCTGCGTTGGGTCACAATCTAGGGAAGAGAGGTTTGAGTGTGGAGAACAGGGTCGTGGAGCCACTCGAGAGGTTGTTTCGGGGGGATCTCTCCTGTTTGTGCTATTCTTTAAGAAAATATCAGTTAGGGGGGAGTTATTTGGGGCCGCCTCACCCCATTTTGGCCCCGGCAATGCTGTCCATCCTAGCCTTGTCTCCGGAGAGAGCTGTCACTCTGCTGTACCTGCTTCTGGCCCTCGCCTTCGTGCTCTTCCTGGCTCTCACCATCGTGAGTCTCCGGAGAGGTGAGTCCTTGCTCTGATTGCCCCTACCGAGCGCAGAGCGGGCATGATTTCGGGGTAAAACACTGCTGGATGGAGCAAAACGCGGCTCCGAGTTAGGATTGAAGGTCCTTTTGCAGTCTGTGAGCTCTCCGGGGCTGGATCCGGAGCGAAGGCGAGCGCTCTCTTCCTCTCCCCCAGTATCCGCGGCATGGGAGGCCTTGGAACAAGCCCGGATGCAGAGTGAGAAGAGCTGGACAACGGCGTGGCACAACCTCTCGGAGGTCCAGCACATCCTCGGTATGACGTTTCACCCCAAAATGGCTCCCAGGCACTCGCTGCATCCTCAATACCTGCACGGATTTTCCCCCTGCTGCTTCCGGGGGTGCTTTTTCCAGAAAAAAACCCCCAAACTGATGCCGCTTTCTATCAGAACAGAGACAATTGGGGCTTGTTTTGAGCTTTCTCTTATTTTCCTCTTAGATAAACAGCTCTCCGGCGAGCTCAAGGCGATTCATGGCCGACTTCTGAACGGTATGCCAAGGAAAAGGCGGTTTTGGGGAAATACAGGCAGAATCCTGAATATCGGGTGCAGGCTGCGGAGAGATGCGGCCAAAAGCAGAGTTTTTCCTTTCTCCAGTGTCGCAAGAAGTGGAGAACGTGCGGTGGAAGATGACGCAGTGCAAAGCAGAGTGCGGGAAGGAGCTGTCAGATCGCCTCCGTGTGTTGGGTGAGAACCTGATTTTGATGGAAAATCGTTGAATTTGGTCCTTCTCCTCAATTCCCAAAACACACGGTATTGGGTACACACTCCAAATATTCCTAAAATGTGTACTGGAAGTACACGAAGCCAATCTTAGTGAGTTTGAGATATCATTACGTAGGATATTAACGGAAAAAAGCCTTTCTCAGCCTGGTGACAAACACAATAAAAAGCTCATTCAACGTAAGAGCTTTGAGCTTTCGCTGCTTGAAGTTTAGAGAACGGTAACTCGCACCAGGAAAACACACGGGGAATGCCACGGTGTAAATTGAGACAGAAAGAAACAAGGGAAGGGAGACAAAACCAGGGGTTTTTTTAAATTTTTTTTTTTTTTAGGTCTTTGTGGCAGCTGAATTACCTTTTATTCTCTCCCCGGCAGAGGAAAGGGACGTGTTGGAACCGGTGCTGCAGCAGCTAGCGGAGGTGAAGCAGGAGCAGAGCCGCGCGTCGGCGCTCCTTGACGCGGCGCTGGAGGAAACGCGTAACCTCTCAGGTGAGGGGCAGCAGTTCCCCTGTGCTGACCCACGCGTTCTCCTTTTTTTTTTTTTTTTAATTTTCCACCTCGTTTTCTTTCAGAAATTCTCTGCACGAGGTGTCCCGCTGGCTGGCAGCAGTTCGCCAAAACCTGTTATTTCTTTTCCACCACCGACAAACCCTGGCTGGCTGCTAAAGACTCCTGCGGTGACTTCAACGCCCATCTGGTCGTCATCAACAGCGAGCAGGAAAACGTAAGCTGAGAAATCCCATAAAAAGCAAAAAAAAAAAAAAAAAAAAGCCACCAAACCCCAGATTTCGTGAGTTTAGAGGAATATTAGACTACGGTTCCACAAACGGAAAGCTGGAGGGCGACTCAAGGCTGCCTGCAGAGGCGGGGAAAATGCAACATGAGGTTCCCTCTTGGTTCTGAAGTGATTTGGCCAAATTGCATTAATCTGTCCCCAAAATGGATGGTGTGATTTAAGGGGTTTTTTTGGGAGAAGCCACCCCTCCATCCGCAGTCTGCGTGACCCCCAAGGGGGTCTCAGGGTACGAGAGGTGCTTACCTGAGTTTGGGGTGGATGTGCCATGGCTCCACGGTGATTCCTCCTCGTGATCGTATAGGAATGTTAGAAGTTTTTTCAAAATTATTAAAGTTATTGAGAAATTATGGAATTATAGAATGAACAACAGAAATAGAACCCAAGCTGTGCACAAATTGGCATTTCTACCCTCATTCAGGAGGCTGCTTTCACCAACATAAGTTTTAAAGCTTTTTTAAGAGCTTCTCCCTCCAGATATTAGAAATTTCAGCACTTTTTTTCCATTTCTGACAGGAAGCGTTGCATTTTTTTGTCATGCTTGTGCCACGTCACAGTTGTCCCCTGCAAAGGACGGGCTCCCTGATGTCAACGACTGCCAGTGCTGGCCTCAGCACTGCTGAATCCCTTTGCTGTCATCTTCTGCTTCCCCTCCTGACTGTTCTTTTTTTTTTTTGTCCTCTGTTTGCAGAAATTTTTGGCAAATCACATCATGGAGAATCGGGTGTTCTGGCTGGGCCTGACCGACATGGACAAAGAAGGCGACTGGCAGTGGATAGATGGCCGTTCCCTCTCTCTCTCGTACGTTTTTTTTTTTTTTTTTTTAGCCTCATCGGAGTGTAAATCACCCCAAAAAATCAGCTCTGTTCTCCCTCAGCCCCTTTTTTTGCTTAAAAAAAGGCCCCGCGCCCTCATTAGCACACCCATCCGTTCTGGTTTAGTGCTTAAAAAGCACCTGAAAATGCTGCGTGGAGGGAAAGGTAAGAGGAACCACCCTGTTGCAGGCAAGATTTTGGCTTTTTTCCCCCCAAAATTGCTTTGGTTTCAGGGCTGAAAACCCAAGCGGGAACGCGCAAGGAGCCACAGTGCCTGCTTGGTTCCCCCCAGCTTGGTCTGTTCCCGACTGAGACCCCGCACCCTGAGTCAAAGGGGTTATTTCTAACGGATCTCTTCATTCTTGGGATTTTGGGAAAAAGCCGTTTTGTCATGTTAAACGTGGGGAAGACGGGGAAAAAAATCCCCGAAACTGCATTGCTGCGTTAAATGGGGGGAAAAGGTTTTTCGGGGGGGGGCTGTTGCCTTCCCCAGGAGATGCTGCCGGGCCTGCGTGCTCTCCGCCTGACTCCTCCTACTTAAAAAAAAAACCAAACCAAACCAAAACCAACCCAACGAGTTCCTAAACGGAGAGCTTTTCACCCAAACCGGTGCGCCCTGCTCCCCGCAGGTTCTGGAACAGCGGTGAACCCAACAACGTTGGCCACCACGGCGAGGACTGTGCCACCATCTACTCCAGCGGCCGCTGGAACGACGCTACCTGTTCCAATGCCGAGGCCTGGATCTGCGAGCGTAGCTGCTAACGGTTTCTCTCGCGTTTTAAAGATTTTTCGGGGTGTTTGTTAACGTTTTGTGAGCCGTTTACCTGTTGCGCCGAGGCTCGATGAGGCTTGCCGGTTAATCGGGGGGGGGGAAAAAAAAAAAAAATAAAGCGCTTCCATTGCGATTTGAACCAAAATTCACATAAATTGAGCTGATGTACCGAGGAGAGTCAGCGCGCACCTTTTTTCCCAGGGCTTAGGTAAAAAAACCCCAAAAAAAGGGAAGAGAGACCGGCGAAGACGAGGCATAAGTGTGTTTTCGGGGCGCGTATGCAAATCCTTGACTCGTGGGTGCTGAAGCGCGACGCCTGTTTTGCCGAAAGGCCGCGCTGCCGGATTCTCCTCCCAGCACGGGCAGTCGTTCTACTGGAAGATTTAGGATTTCACTGGTGCGGCGTTTAACGCTGGTAGGTGCTACTGTGGCAGTTTTATCTATAATCCCTTAAAAAAACCCCAAACTTGTGCGGGAGCTGCCTTCAAATTGCCGCTGGCGGCAGAGCTCTGGCGACGTCACCGTTCCTCCCCGCGAAACAAACCCATCGTCCCCAAATTCACCAAATCCCACGGTCCACTGAAAAGGCGTTAATTTTTGCTCGGGGAAGAGCGCAGTCTCGCCTTCATTTCACCACCCATTTGCGTGTCACCGCCGCCCCGGCGCGGAGAAGGAAGCGAAACCTAAGAGCCGAACCGCCAGCCAAAATGGGGTGCCGGAGGTGGCGAGGGGTGTGCCGGGGCGCGTGCCAAGGGGTTTAGCTCCGTGCCGGGCGCCTGCGCGGCTCTTCTCCCCGGCAAAGCATGGCCCAGCAGGAGACCTACGGCAACTGGCTGGGTCCCCCGTTGGCGCCCACCAAGCGGCTGGTCAGACAAGCAGGTAAAACCGGGGGGGACTCCCCCAACCCCGGCCCCGCACACGCTTTTCCGTCTCCTTGGCGTGCGTTTTCGGGACCGGCGGGCGTCTCGGCGAAGCGCAACGGCATCCGAATATGCCGGCGGGTCGCTGCTGTCGTACGGAGCAGAGCAAAACGTGTTTGGGGCGCTCAGAATCATGTGGGTCCCGGTCTCCGCTCAAGAGCCCCTAAATCTCTATGTTTGGGCCCAATTTCAGGTGTATACTCTGCGCCGGGCCTTAAAGAAGCATCGGTAACTTCTTACCGGTGGCGACAGGGTTAGAAGAAACGCTAGTGATGGTTTTGAGGATCTTCCCCTTAGTTTCAGTGCTTTTTTCCTTATTTTTTTGGCAGGGATTTACTCCGTCGCTGGGAAAATTACACCCGTGGGTGACTTCAGACCCGGTAAGTCATCATTTTTTCACCTTTTCAGGCTTTTTTGTAGCGCGGATGGAAAGCAGAACTCCCCAAGGTGCCTCCCCGAGGCGCCTCCCCGAGGCCAAACTGGGCTTTATTTTCAGCTCGGTTGGTCAAACGTGTCTTGCTATACGCAGCATTTCTCTCCAAATTTTGTTCCTTCTGTCCAACAACATCAAATTGCCCCAAAAATATCCTGAAAATCTGCCCCGGGGGGATATTGAGAGGGAATTTATTGCTCCATCCTCACTCTTGGAGCCGGTATTTGCACCTTTGCAGGCTCAAATTCATCCCCTTCCACTGTGAACTTCAAACTCCAACAGAGTTGCTTGGATTTGCAGCCAAGAGGAGAACTTGGAGCAATGTTATATATAAAAATTATAAAATCAATATATATTGAGAAAAGGATGCAAAAGTCTTGCCGGAGGTGCTGTGGATTTACTGAAGGGGAAAGAGGAATTGCGGGTTTTTATGTTTTCCAAAGAATCCATCTGATTGTTAACGGACAGGATTCCCGGTTGGCCTAAAATCCTGATTTTTCTCACCCATTTGTCTTCTCACGTAGCATCCCCAGACAGCTTTGAGGATGATTACGATGATGTGTCCCTATCGGAGTCGGATCGTGGCCACAGGCCGGTGGCGGCCGATGAAGATCTGCAGAGCCAGAGGAGCAAAGGAGGCACAGGTAGCACCCGCCTCTTCTCCCCGCATCGCCTGTGCGCTCGAGGACCTCTGCGGGGTTGGATTTTGCTCTAAAACACCCCAAAACCATCACCCGACGACTCTTTCCTCCCTCCCAACAGGAGTTTACATCCTTGCGGGGAAACCGCCATCTCCAAATCCTTCCCAAAAGGGTGAGTTGCCCTTGACTGATGTCTCTATCCCATACCGGAGCCCTCGGCCGGATCCAGACCCAAAAAGATGGGATTCTTCCCCGATTCCTCCCACGCTGCTCTCCTCAGGTGGCCCGGAGCCCAGCGGTGGCAGGGGAAAGAGCCGCAGGATGACGTCTCTGGCCGTCCTTTACGTCCTGGTAGCGCTGAGCTTTGTCGCGTGGGTGCTGCTCTTCACGCTGGCCATGGTGAAACGTAAGTGTCCCTGCCGGGCCAGGAAACAGGTGGTTTGGTTAAAATACCCTCCCCCACCCCCCCCAAAAAAAAAATTTTAATTGTTAAAAATAATTTGTGGCTGGTGCTTGCAATGCTGTAAGTGTCCGTCTGTGTGGAAACCGCAGCTAAAGCCTGTCCGTCGTCGTGATTTGGTTTTAATTCCACCTCGGTGCGTGAATTTTAGGGTTTTATCATGAAATTTCTCCCAGTGTGCTACATATGGGTGGTGCTTCCTTCTGCTTGCACCAGCAGTACTCCCCATTTGCTACAGGGTGTAAATCCAGAGTAAATCCATTCTGGAATTCCCCGCTCGGCCCCAAAAAAGCCATAAATTGGGCAAATTTAGATGCCGTTCGTGATTCCTCGGTATGACCCAGCCATGTTTGGTTTTTTTTCCTTCGTTTTCATTTCAGACATGGAAATCATGGCGGAGTTAAAGCTCTTGAAGGCAAACTACTCGGAGAATCAAGCCAACGGTAGGTCCTCGGACTTCACATCCCCGCGGTGAAGTTTTAACGGCTGTTGGGAGACACCGATTTTTCAGTGTTTGGCTCTTTTCTGCCACCGGTTTTGCTGTTTGGTGTAAATTAAGGGGGAAAAAAACCCCAAACTGTCTTTTCGAGCAGCTCCTAGTTCTGCTCTTAGTGAAGCAATGCTGACTTTTACCGATTTATTTTGGATTTCCACTGGGAATTACACTGGGGTAGTGGTGTAGATCGGACACCGACGAAGCTCATGCCCCAATCCTGAAGGAATTAGCCCCAAAACGGTGCAAATAGGAGTAAATCAACCCTCGGGATATCACAGGATTTATCCGGATTGCAGATTGTGATCTTACTGGGTGGCAAATCCATCCCATTATCTCTGTGACAGGTAATGGGAAAGGAAGGACATAAATCCTGCAAAAAATTCCGCAAAAGTCAAGTATAAGGGGCCAAATCATTAATCGCTGCCAAATGAGTGATTAATTAAATGATACTATGGGTGATATTGCAGCAAAATGTCACCCAAAGAGGGGAAAAAACCCCAACCACACAGCAAAGCTGGCGGCCGGTGATGTAAGAGATTTTGCAGATTGAGGTTTCTACGTACGAAAAAGTAATAAATTCTGGGGGAAAGAGCTCAAGATTTGGGTAAACTGCAGAAAGGAAGGAGGAAGAAGAGGGGGGACGGGGCTGGCGGCGACGGCTCACCCTGCTGCGCTCCCCAGTGTGGCAGGAGCTGTCGGAGAGGCAACGGGAACAGATGCGGATGCGGAGCGGGATGCACAAATACTACGAGGAATTGCAGGACATCACAGGTAAAACCGCCGTCTCCGTCTCGATGGTCTCTCATCGTTACGCACCAGGAGAGAAACCTCCTGGTTTTAACCCAGAAAGACCACAGTGGTCTTAGAGATGGAAAATTTGGGTGATTTACACCAATTTTGAGATGTCACCTCCACCGGTGAAGCCGCGGAGGAAAACTGATTTATTTATTTTTTTTTTTTTTTGCCTGCTTTTTGGGGGTTTCTCATCCTTCCAGCGCTGATCTGCAGATCTGTCCCGGATAACAAGAAATGCTCGGTCGGCTGGAAGATCTTCGAGAAAAGCTGCTACTCCTTCTCGACGGAGACGATGAGCTGGTCGGATGCGAAGGACATCTGCACCGACCAAGGCGCTCACCTGGTCATCGTCAACTCGGAGCACGAGCAGGTCAGTTGGATGCTTACAAGTAAAAAATAACCAGTTTCTCAGCTTACACGGTGCCCAAAATACCCATTTTTACAGAGAATTCCTACGCTGGCAAACACAGGAAATCTAAAACCTCTTTTTTTTCGGGCTCAAATTAGCCGAGATTGGGCCACGGGGCTCAGAGTTATTTGGAGGTGGAGAGAAGCGCCAACGGCCAAGCTGAGTTCGGTTGAGTGACTTCCTGTTTTTAGGAAAAAGTGCTAAAAATGAAGAAAAAGAAAAAAAAAAAAAAAAAAAAAAGAAAAGGTCAACATCTCCTTTCCGGAGTGCTGTGTGTGCACTTTCCTTTAACGTACACAAATTGTTCCCTAGTTACAAAAAAAAACCCCACGGCTCGCGTATCGCGGTGATGATCTCACTTTAATTGCCAAAAGCGATGCTCCGTAGTCTACCAGAATTGTTATTTTGGGGCTGTTTTGACCGATTTTGCTCCTTTAGAAGTTCCTGATGGACAATATTAACAACAGCAGCACGTACTGGCTGGGAGTGACGGATCAGCTGGAGGAAGGCACCTGGGTCTGGACTAATGGCGAACGTGCAAGTATTAGGTAAAAATTCCCTCCGGGAATTCTCCAAGATTGGAAAATAATCAGCGAATAAATTGGAAAAAGGTGAAGTTGACCCACCGAAACTTTGGGTTTTTTTGGTAGTTTTCCATAAGGCAAAGGATTTACGTTGGAAAAATGGTAGTATCAGAGGGTTTTCTTGCTGGTGGTAAAAAAATAAAAGAGCTTTTTAGTGGACTCCTTCCCTCGTAATAAAAATTTTACCTCTTCCTGAGAGAGCTCCGCTGCCGTGGGGCTCGTTTTTATTTCTTTATTATTTTCTCTTTTCCTTTTTTCTCCTCCTTTTCCTCCTTCTTTCTCCAGCTACTGGAACACGTGGAAGGAGAACAAAGACAAGGACCAGAAGGACTGCGGCAGCATCGGGCCCGACGGCATCTGGAACGACGACAGATGCTCCCACTTCAATCACTGGATTTGTGAAAAATCCTGGAATTGCTGAATTTAATATTATTTTTTTTTCCCCCGTTTCCAGACAATTTTCAATGTGCCTGTTAAAAAACAAAAAAAAGTATATTTCAAACTTCCCTCTTGGGAGTTGAATGAACTCACGCAGCTCTTGGGGGATCCGGAGGTTCCACACCTCCACGCTCCCATTTTTTGCCTATTAATAACGTGCAAATCCCTAAAAAAAAAAATTAATGGGCAAAATCCCCAACCGTGAAAAAAAAAAAAAGGGATTTTCAGTTAAAATAATTACTGTAAAATGATTAAAACCCCCACTCACTAGCACAAAACCGGTCCCCTTTCTCAGCGTTGTTGAATTTCTCCTTTTCCCCAAGCTCTGCTGCCATGTCACAGTTTCTGCTTAACTCTCAGAAAAGACAATTTCAGTAAAATCCTGGGGTTTTTTTCCCATTTTCCAAATCCTTTTTTTTCCATATTTATCCTTCCTTCCAGCAGGCACCACCTCCCATCTCTTCCCAGCAGCTAAAACCCCCCCAAAACCCCAATTCTGCTCACTTATCCATCTCTTAATTCAGCACATTATCACCCAATAAAACTTAATATTTTTTTTTTCCCTAAGAAATACTGCGTGTACCGTTTGGTCTTTTTTTTTTTTTTTGCCCCAAATAAATAAAATGGCCCAGTCGACTCATCCCGGTGGCTGAAAATTTCCGGAATCGAAGGAATCTTTTTAAAACCGTGGCGTGATGTTAATAATTGTTTTATAAAGGGTTATAAGCTAAAAAAAAAAAAAAACCAACCCAAAAAATCGATGTTTTAGGGGAATTTATACATTATCGATCGGTGGAAATGCAATGAATCATTACGGGTAACAAAATTCCCTCTCTGGGTTGAAAATTAACCGTGGGAGTTCTCCACCCCCCGAAAATGGCAAAATTTGAGTCAGGCTTGAGAAATTTGCTGTAAAAATCAATAAAAAAAGGACTCGTGGCAGAAAACGAAAATGGTTTTAGGCCGGTTTTTGGCTATTTTTCAACAACAAAAAATTAAATTAACCAGTGGCGGAGCTAGCGTGAAAAGATGCTTCAACCCTCGATAAAAATTTGTTAATTTAACCAAAATCACCACCGCGGCACACCCGGCCCCATCGTGGCCCTGCACCCGCCCCACGGCACTGGGTGCCTGCTCCCACCGGCTGTGATAATCCGGGTGTCGGCGGGTGGCCGGGAAGCTGTGGCCCGGGGCTGGTGGGTGCCGATAGCACCCAGCTCTTCCTGCGGAGCCGGCGTGGGGCCAAGCACCCTCCCCTTGAGGCCACCAACTCTCCCATGGGTGCTGGAGTGGGTGCACCCTGGTGTGGGCAGAACGCCGGGGATGCACCGGCCGTGGGGGCACCTTGGACACCAGACGCTGCCCGTGGGGTACGGGGACGCCCCCGGCATGGGGACACCTGGCTCTTGCTCTCCCCGAGTCCCCCGCGTGCCAACCAGCACCCACCCCCCCCCCCAAACCAGGCAGCACCCTTGCCCCTCTCCCTGCCCCCCCCCACCTTCCCCCAGGTCCTTCCTTCGTGGACACCCCAGGGACACGGGGGTCTTTGCCAGCACCCGCTGGGGACTGTCACTGGCGGTGCCACCTCCAGCCAGGCTTTGGGGTGCAGGGAGGGAGCCTCTGGGTGCTCGGGGGGGGCCCCTTTGAGGTCCGTCCCCGGGGTGGGAGTGCATCCGGCATCCCCCCCTTCACCCACTTCCCGCAGGCTTTATCAGTGGGGACACCCGCTGGGGACAAACTCTTCGGCGCCACAGGGACGATGTACGGCAACATCGAGTCCAGCCAAGCCGGGCAGGGGCAAACGTGGGTGCTGGGACCCGGCGGTGGGGAAGGTAGGGAGCACCCTGGGGTGCTGGTTGGGGTGGGGGGGGTGAGCCCAGCAGTCCTGCTGTCCCTAACGCACACCCCATGTCACTTTTGGGGTCTCACCGTGTTGGGGATGTCCCCGGTCTCTGTCCCTGGTGCCCACAGGAGGATCCCAGGGTGGGTGGTGGCACCCAGGTGGGTTCCCCCATCTCTGCTCTCTGAGGGGTGGCCCCAGGGTGGGCAGTGGTGGCACGGAGAGGGATCCCCGAGGGGTCCCTGGGGTGGTTGGTCACCCTCCAGGGGAGACTCTCCCATCCCAGGTGTCCAAGGAGGGGTTCCCTAGGGCAGATGGTGACACCAAAGGGGACCCCCATTTCCATCCTCGGTGCCCAAGGGCGATCCCTGGGGAGGTTGGAGACACCTGGGGGGGGATCCCCCACCGCTGTTTCTCAAGGGGGTGTCCCCAGCGGAGTGACACCAGTGGGAATCCCCCATCCTGGTGCCCGACGGGAGTCCCCAGGGATCGTGGTGGCACTGGGAGGGGGAGATCCCCCACAAGTGCCGTCACCGTTGCCCCCTCCCCAGCCTGCAGCGACCTGTGCCCCGCAGAGGAGAACCTGTACGAACCCCTGGACCCCCCCATCGCCATGCCAAGCCAGAAGCACGTGCCCGACCCCCCAGGTACGGCGTGGACGAGGGCAAGAGCATCGCCGGCAGGACAAAACACCGCTGCGGTTAAAGCCGGTGCCAACCGGCTCTGCCCAAACCGGGAACCGGTCGTCACTCACCCACCCTCCCCAGCATCAGCGTGGAGCTCCAGGGAGAAGCTGGTGCTGGTGGGCACCGTGGCCCTGGGGGTCTCGGTGCTGATGAACGTACTCTTCCTCACCGTCGGCTTGCGGCACAGTGAGTAGCGGGGCTCCGTGGGGCTCCCCGCTTCCACCTGGGGAGACAATGCCGGAGTTGCTGTGGGGAGGGGGGAGCAGAGTTAAGGTTATCAGGGTGTTGGGGGTCTCCATGGAGGGGGGGGGTCCTGAGTGCTCAGCACCCTGCAACCCCACCCTTGCCGTGGCAACAACCCCAGGACACCCTGTGCCTTGCGGTGACGGGGTGACCTCTGTGTGTCCCGCATGTCCCCCCTCCACCCCAGTTACAGCCCTGACAGAGACGCTGGAGGCTGAGAAGGCGAAGGAGCTGCCAAAATTGGGTGCGTGTGTGTCCCCCCCCCGCCATTCCCTTTCCACGGTGACACCCACGGACGTGTCCCCAGTCCTCGTGTGTGTGTGTGTGTGTGTCCCCCTGGCACCGTTCACCGTGAACCTCTCCACAGCCTCCCAGTCCTTCCTGCTGTACAACGAACACCACCGCAAGTGCGTGGAGGCCAGCGGGAAACAGCTGACGGCAACGACGTGCCGGCCCGAAGCCGCGGCACAACAGTTCCGGTGGTTACACGGCAGCCAGTTACAGGGCTCGGCGAGCCAGCGCTGCATTACGGCAACCCTCGGGCAAAACTTGGCCTTCGTAAGGCTGGAACCGTGCCAGGACAACAGCTCGCTGCAACGCTGGGAATGCCGCGACGGTGGGCTGTTGGCACTCGCCGGTTACGATCTCTACTTCAATTACGGCAACAACCAGAAGCACACGGTGATGCTCTACACCGGGGACCGCGAATGGAGCCGCTGGGTCATCCACGGGAGCAAGGATAACGTCTGTTCCCGCTCCTGTAAGTCCCGGCACCTTTATCCCAAATATTTAGGGCTTCGCCTAACCCTACGCTGGCTGAAGTTCAGCCCTAACCTGGCACGGATACAGCTTAAGCCAAGCTCAAACTGCAACAGGGCCCTAAGCCTGATCTAACCCTACATTTAGGGTGACTTAGCCTAACCCTAACTGAGCCCAAACCTTAATGGGGGTCCTAACCCCGATGCAGACTTAACCCTAAATACATGCGACTAAACCTAACTCTAAGCGAGGTCAAACCTCAATGGGGTCTTAACCCTTAACCCAGCCCAAACCCTAAATATTTGTGGCTTTACCTAACCCTAAGCTAGCCCAAACCCAAGCAGGCCCATAAGCACAAACCATTCATAGCCCTAAATATATAGGATTTAAACTAACCCTAATCTAGCCCGAATCCCAATAATCCTAATCTAGCCCTAACCCTAAATATATAGGATTTAAATTAATCCTAAAATAGCCCTAATCCCAGTGAGGGCCTAACTCTAACTCAGCCATAGCCCTAAATATCTGGGACTTAACCCTAATTTAGCCCCAAATTCAGCATGGTCCTAACCCCAACCCAGTTGTAACCCAAAACATACAGGACTAAAGCTAAACCCAAACCCCAGTGGGACCCCAACCCCGTCCTAACCCTAAATATATAGGATTTAACCCAAATCCCAGCAGGGCTCTCAGCCTAACGCTAACGCAGACGCTCAGCAGCCGGGGTCGTGTCTCTGGCCAGGCCTGTCACCGGTTTAGGGGGTCTCGCAGCCCCAACTTGGGGGTGACCCCCTTTTTTTTGTGTCCCCCAACATCCCCAGGTTGTCCCCCTTGCTCCAAAGGCTGGATTTATTATGGGAACTCCTGCTATTTCTACTCCAAGACGTTGAGTTCCTGGGCAAACGCCCAGCATTTCTGCTCCGTCCTGGATACGCAGCTCCTGGAGGTGGATAGCCCCGAGGAGAAGGTGAGTGGGGATGGATCCGGGTATCCGGGAAGGGGGACGGGGAGGTGGGACGCTGTGATGCCCGAGATGGGTTCTCTGGGGAGGGGACGATCTCCTGGGGGACGGGGAGTGGCTGGAAGCCTCATGTGAACCCCGTAAAGCTTGTCCTGAACCTTGCAACAGCTTTGGGGTCACCCCACTTTTCCCACAGGTGGGTGCTGCTGAGCCCTCACCCTAAACTTTACCCCAGTTCTGTCCTTTCAACCCTAAATTTACACTCTAGTGCCTAACAATTCTAGAATTAAGCCTAAGCCCATTCCTAATGGAGCTGTAACACTAATACTGAACCAAATCCAGCCAAAACTTATCCCTAACTCTATCCCTAACCCTAAGCCTAATCCTAACCCTGGCTCTAACCCTAATTCTCACCATAACCTTGACCTCAACCCTATCCCTAACAGCAACCCTGACCTTAACCCTGTCCCTGACCCTGATCCTGACCATAACCCTAGTCTGATTAACTGTAAACATAATCCTACCCCTATCCTACACCTAACCCTATCCTAAACCTAACTCTACATGTATTTATAGGACTCGACCCAACCCTAAGCTAGCCCAAACCCCAACGGGGTCCTAACCCAGCCCTAACCCTATAGATATAGGTCTTAAGCTAAGCCTAAAATAGTCCAGATCCCAACGAGGCTCTAACCCTAACTCTAACCTTCATTTTTCATAACTGTGACCCCAAACTCATGTATAACCTGACCTTAACCCCAGCCCTAGCGCCCCACAGACCCTCACCCTGCCGTCCTCGACCCCAAACCTCCTCTGAACTGTCCCCCAGCACCAAAAAAACCCACCCCCAAACTCCCCCCCACATCTCCCCGCTCCAGGGCAGAGCTTGTGTCAGCAGTGGGAAGGGAGATATGGCATCAGGCCTTACCTGCCACCAGGATCTGCTGTCCCCCGTTGTCCCCAAGGGTGGGCAGGGGGTCGTGGGGGGGCTCTGCCATGGGGTGACGCTGTCTTTGTCCCCAGGAGTACATCCAGAACATGCTGCAAGGCTCCTCCTGGCTCGGCATCCGGGATGAGGAAGTCGAGGGCACCTGGAAGCGGGCAAATGGGACTGTTGTACCCCGGGAAAGCAGGTACAGCCCAGCGGGTGCTGGGGACAGGGACTTGGGGGCGCAGGGGGGACACCCCTAATCTGTCCTGATTCCCCTCCTTGACACAGCTCGTGGCACAGGAACGAGCCCAACGGCGGGTTCCAGGAGAACTGTGCGGCGGTGAGGAAGGACGGCGAGTGGTACGACTTCCCCTGCACGGGTCAGCTCCCCTGGGTGTGCGAGGGACACCCCTGAGTGTGCAAGGGACACCCCAAAAGCTCTCCCATCAGCACCCACTAATCCCCGGGGGGGGGGCTCCCCCAACCTCTCTCCACTTGCCACATCTGACCTGCAGCACTCCGGGATGCAGCCCCGACCTTCAGCGTGTCCGTTTAAGGTCCATGGATGGATCTCCAGGGAAAATTTGGGGTACGGGGTGAAGCCGGAGGGGGGGAATCCCTGCGGGGCAATAAACACATGCGCAGAGTGAAACCCTGCTCCGGTGATGTGGAGGGGGCCGCGTGGGATGGGGGACCCCCGATGACGTGGGATGGATGGGTGCGGGGTGGTTCCTGGCTCTGGGTTTGGGGGTCCCCCGGCGGAGCAGCGGTGGTTTGGGGGATGATGCCACATGGAGAATGGAGGGGTCTTGGGCGCCCAGGCTCCCCCAATCCCCTATGATCCCTTCAATTAGCCTTCAGGCTCCCCAAAATACCCTCCAGACTCCCCCAAATACCTCCCTGACCCCCAAATAATCCCCAGCTCCCCCCCAAATACCCTCTAGTCCTCCCTAAATAGCCCCCAGGCCCACAAACACCCCAGGGCTCCCCCAAATACCCCCCCAGATGCCCCTAGATACCACCCAGACCCCCACAAGTACCTCCCAGGACACCCCAAATACCCCATACCCCTCAAATACCCTCCACACTCACCTAAATACCCCCCAGACCCCCAAATATCCCCCTTGGGGCTGCCCAAAACACCCACAGACCCCAAAATAGCCCCCAGGGCTTCCTGAAATACCCCCCTAAATGCTTCCCAGCCCCCCCTAAATACCCCCAGACCCCCCTAAATACCCCCGGACCCCCCTAAATACCACCCTAGACCCCCCAAATATCCCCTCCAAACTCTTCCAAATATCCCCCAGCCTCCCTAAATAACCCCCAGGCCAACAAATACTCCCCGAAATCACCCCCAGACCGCACTAAATCCCCCTCTAGACTCCCAAATACCCCCAGACACCCCCCCCCAAAAAAAAAAAATACTCCCCAAACCCCCAAATACCCCCCCATCTCCCCAAACATCCCTCAGAACCCCTTAAATCCCCCCCCAGCACCCCCAAATCCCCCCCAGGGTTCCCCATACCCCCTCAACCTGTGGCCGCAGGCCTGAGGGGATGGGGGGGGAGGATCCTCCCGATCGGGGGGGATCTCCTCGGTCTAGGGGGGGTTGCCTCGGTCCAGGGGGGGTGTCTCGGTCCTGGGGGGGGGTGTCTCGGTCCTGGGGGGGTGTGGATGTATGTGTGTCCCCCCCCCCCTCCGCCTTCCTCGGTTCCGGACTACAGCTCCCGGCAGCGCTGCCGGCGGCATCCCAGGAATTCGCGCCGCGGGATGGCGGCGCCGCCACCGCCACAGCTCAAGGCCCCGCCGCTCTGAGGAGACGAGAGACGGGTTGAAGGGAACCGGGCCGGGCTGAGGGAACGGAGACGGGCTGAAGGGACTGGGCTGGGTTGAAGGGATCTGGACGGAGCGAGGAGGCCGGGCGGGGTCAAGGTGGGGAAGGGGGGGGAAACACCCCCCCCCCCCCCCCCCCAAAGAAGTGTGAGGAGCCCCGGTGAGGGGAGCGATGGCGGAGCCGCTGCTGCGGCGAACCTTCTCCCGCCTGAGGGGCCGCGACCGCCCGCGCGGGAAGAAGGCGGACGCCAAGGATAGAGGTACGGACACCCCCACCCCCAGGAAGGGAACCCGTCACCCTGGGGTCCCTCCTAACCTGCCCCCCCAGGAAGGGACCTCCCCCCCCCCGCCCCGTCACCCTGGGGTCCCTCCTAACCTGCCCCCCCCGAGGAACGGATCCCCCCCCAATCACCCTGGGGTCCCTCCTGCCCCCCAAGGAAGGGGCATCCCCCCCAATCACCCTGGGGTCCCTCCTGCCCCCCAAGGAAGGGGCATCCCCCCCCAATCACCCTGGGGTCCCTTCTGCCCCCCAAGGAAGGGGACCCCCCCAGGAAGGGACCCCCATCACCCCAGGATCCCTCCTAACCCGGCCCCCCCTGAGGAAAGGATCCCCCTGCAATCACCCTGGGGTCCCTCCTGCCCCCCAAGGAAGGGGCATCCCCCCCAATCACCCTGGGGTCCCTCCTGCCCCCCAAGGAAGGGACCCCCCCCAGGAAGGGACCCCCATCACCCCCGGATCTCTCCTAACCTGCCCCCCCTGAGGAAGGGATCCTCCCCCAATCACCCTGGGGTCCCTCCTGTCCCCCAAGGAAGGGGCATCCCCCCCCAGTCACCCTGGGGTCCCTCCTGCCCCCCAAGGAAGGACACCCCCCCCCAGGAAGGGACCTCCATCACTCTGGGGTTCTGCTCCCCAAGGAAAGACACCCCCCCCCATCACCCCACGCCCCTCTGTGCCCTGTAGGAGTTGGGGGTTCCCCTCTGACCCCCCCCACGGTCTCTCCCCTGGGATCCTTCCTGCCCCCCCCCCCCAAGGGACACCCCCATCACCCTGGGGTCCCTCCTGCCCCGCCAGGAATGGATCCCCCCCACCCCAGGAATGGTCCCCCTTGTTCCCCCAAAAAGGACCCCCCCCGCCTTGTCTTCAGGGTCCATCCTGCCCCCCAAGGAAGGGACCCCCCCCCAGCAAGGGTTCCCCATCACCCCGGGGTCCTGTTCCCCCAGCAAGCCCCCCCCATGTCCCCATTTTCCCTCCTGCCCCCCAAGGAAGGGACCCCCATCACCCCAGCTCCCTCTGTGCCCTACAGGGATCGGGATGCCCCCCCCCCTCCTTGGGTCTCTCCTGCCCCCACCCCACATTTCTGGGGGTGTCAAGCTCCTGTGGAGCTGTGGGTGCCCCACACCAAGCCACGTCCGTGGCTTCGCTAAGGGTGGGTGTCCATGGGGTGCCCTGGGGGGGACGACGACACAGTGCTGTGGGCGCAGGGGGATTGGGGTGCACGAGTTGGAGGGAGGCAGACAGCCGGGGGGGGGGGGGTGTAGGTGTCACAAATGAACTGGGGGGTGTGCGGGGAATTGGGGTGCACTATTGGGACCCCACTGTGTGGGTGGGTGTGGGTGCAGGACCCTTCCTTGCAGCGCAGAGCCAGGGGACATGGGCAGAGCCATCCCATCCCCGTTGGGGTGCAGCCCTGTCCCCACTGGGGTGCAGAGGGATCCGGCTGTGCCTTCCCCCCCGCCGTCGGGGCTCCCCCTGTCCGCGCCGGGGCGGTGGGAGCGCGGCCGCGGGTCCGGCCAGCAGTAAACAACCGGAAATCCCGCTTGGCAAGGGGCTGCGCGCAGCTGCCTGCGCCTGCCTGCCGCCCCGGCAGAGCCGGCACCAGGAAGGGGGGGTCCCATCCGGGACGGCAACGGATTCAGGGTGAGGGATGGTGGGTGGCCTGGCAAGATGCTCAGGGCAGCGGGGGGGGGAGATGAGAGAGGTCCCTGTGTCGTGGTGGGCTCCCCGTTGGCGTTTTGGGGGTCCCCGTGCTCAGCCCGGCTCTTTTCCTTCCTCCCGCAGAGCATCCCCCGCCAAGCCCCGATTCTCCGGTGGACCCCGAGGCGGCATTGGCGGAGCCGGTGCCGGCGGCATCCCGCAAGCAGAACTGGGCCCGTTTTTCCTGCGGCGGCCGCGATGAGAGGCGGCCGCTGCCTCCTAAAGCCTCCCCGGATCCGGTGGACGCCGGTGAACTGGACCCTGCTGCCGGCAGCCCCCGGCCTGGCATCGAACCGCCCAGTGAGGAGGATGTGGAGCCGGCGGAGGAAGCCGAGGCGGTGAACGGCTCCGGGGAGCTTGGTGGTCCCGGTAGGAGCCCCGGGCACGGCGCCTACCTGCAGAGCTTGGAGCGGAGCAGCCGGCACTGGGTGCTGTCATCGGTGAAGGGACCAGGGCTGGATGAGCCGGGCGGCGGAGCCGAGGTGGATGCCGGTGCTGCCGGCAGTGAGGGCGAGATCTGGTACAACCCCATCCCTGAAGATGAGGACCCCCAGCCTGGGAGCTCCTGGAAGACGTGGGGCGGAGGGAGCCGTGACGCTGAGAGGGGCCGTGGTGGGGAGTCACCCCCGAAGACGGGTAGGGAAGACCCCCCCTGGGGCAGTTTGGGAACGGCAGAGAGCTCCGGACCTCGCAGCGGCACAGCTCCGGTGCTGCCAGCGGCTGGCCGAGGAGAGGAGCCAGGAGCCGGCAGGACCCAGGCTTGCGGTGAGGGGCAGCACGCAGCTACGGGTCGGGGAAAGGGGGGACAACGGTGGCCCCCGGCCCCCCACAGCCCTTGTTTTCCTGTCACCCCCCCCCCCAAGAAAGCGTCCCCTGGACCCCACGGTCCTGTCTCCATCTGCAGCACCCTGCGGTCTTTGTCCTTTCTTTGTCCCCCGTGAGGTTCGTGGACCCCGTGGTCCCCAAACCCGATGGCCCCTGTCCCCAGTGTCCCCCGGACCCCCTGGTCCCTGTCCTCTAGGACAGCACCATCCTGATCTTATGGTCCCCATCCCTTCCCTGTCCCCAGGCCGGTGGTTCCTGTCCCTGCCCAGTCTCCCTGGACGCTGTCCTTCCAACCTCACCGTCCCTGTCCCCACGGATGGCCCCAGGATCCCCATCCCAGACCCCACCGCCCCCCGCTACGGGACCCTCCCTCTGCCCCCACAGCAGTTTCCAGGGAGCAGCCCCATCCCTGTCACCCTTCCCAGTGACCCCCCCCACCCCGGACCCACTCACCCCTTTTCCCCCCCCCCCCTCTCCCCACAGGGAAGATGCCGATCCCATGCGTGAGCTCGGGGACGGGGCTGACCACCCCCTCGCCCCCCGCCAGCCCCAAAAAGGGCCGTTCGCTCAACAAGGTCAAGTCCCCAGGTACCGTACGTCGCCTCTCCATGAAGATGAAGAAGCTGCCGGAGCTACGGAGGAAGCTGAGCCTACGCAGCCCCCGTCCCCGGGGCCAAGAGGGTGGCACCTCGCCTTCCGAAACCCGCAAGGAATCCAGCAACGTCATCAGCCGCTACCACCTAGACAGCAGCGTGGCTTCGCGGCCGGGATTGCCACGAGCCAAAGCATCCGGCAAAGGCGGCTACTTGAGTGACGGCGACTCCCCGGAGCTGCCGGCTAAAGCTGGGGCGCGTGCCGAACCGGAGGATGGGGAAACCGGGCTGGATGTGGGCGCTTTCCGCCCCTACAGCTGTGGGGAGACGCCGCCGCGGTGCGGGCAGCACATCTCGGGGCTGGTGAGCGTTCACCTCCACGGCGTGCGGGACCTGAAGCCGCCGCGGGCCGAAGCCCGGGAGGTTTTCTGTGTGTTGCAGGTGGACGCGGCCAACCGGGCTCGCACGGCTTTGCTGCCCTGCAAGACGGCGTTCCTTGGCCTCAACCATACCTTCAACCTGGAGCTGGAGGGTGCCCGGCACCTCAAGGTGATCGTTTTCTCCTGGGATCCCACCTCCTGCCGCAACCGTCTCTGCTGCCACGGCACCGTGGTCCTGCCCCACATTTTCAAAGGTACGGCCGGGCGGCGGGGTTTAGGGTTTGGCAACTCTGCACCCCCGCTGACGGCACCGTTTGGCTCCGCAGGTTGCCGGGCCCAGCAGCTGGCGGTGCGGCTGCAACCTCGTGGTGTCCTCTACTCCAAATTCACCTTGGTGGAGCAGTGGGAAAGTCCCGGTGAGCGGGAACCCCGCGTCTTCGGCGTGGAGCTGGGCCAGCTGGTGGAGAGGGAGAAGACGGCCACCAAAGTGCCCCTGCTCATCCAGAAATGCGTTGCCGAGATAGAGAAACGAGGGCTGAAGGTGAGCGGGGACGTACGGCGACGGCTCTAGGGGAGCGCGGCAGGTGAAGTCCGTCCCCCCCCCCCCCCAAAACCGCAGTGACGGTGTCCCCGTTTGCAGGTGGTGGGGTTGTACCGGCTCTGCGGCTCGGCCGCCGTCAAGAAGGAGCTTCGCGACGCCTTCGAGAGGGACAGCGCGGCCGTGACGCTCTCGGAGCAGCTCTATCCCGACATCAACGTCATCACGGGTGGGTGCTCGCCCCGGGGGATGCCCCGCAGGTCCCCCCTGCACCCCGTGGGACCACCCTGACGTCCCCCCCCCCCCGCGTCCTCTCGCCCGCAGGGATCCTCAAGGATTATTTGCGGGAGCTGCCCACGCCGCTCATCACCCCCACGCTCTACCACGTCGTCCTGGAGGCCATGGCCAAGCGACCCCCTTGGGCCCCCCCAGGAGAGCGGGACGCCGTCACCCTGCTCGACTGCCTGCCTGACGTCGAGAAGGTGGGTGCCCAGCGCCGAAAAAAGGGGGTGCCGCTGCACAGTCCTTATTTCTCGCCCTGTGGCACGTCTCCGTGTCACCTCCCTGCTCAGGACCCCCCCCCAAGCATTTTTTGAGGGGGGTCCTCACATCCCCCCCCCCAAAAAATCTAAACATTTATTTCCACCTCCGCGTTCATTTGTGACTCGGCCCCGGTGACATCAGGGACAGCCCGCAGCCAAATATCCCCTGGGGTACGATCCCCCTCGGCTCTGTTTCGGGGGGGCGCGTGGGACGTTCCCCGCTGAGGCCACCTCGTGTGTGTGTGTCCCCCCCCCTGCCACCTCCAGGCCACGCTGACGCGGCTCCTGGACCACCTCAGCCTGGTGGCCTCTTTCCACGATTTCAACCGCATGAACTCGCAGAACATCGCTGTCTGCTTCGGGCCCGTCCTGCTCACCCAGAACCAGGAATCCCGGCGTTCCGGCACCGGTACCGGTAACCGCGGCTACGCCCACTACGAGGACATCGCGAGCGCCGTCGATTTCAAACGGCACATCGAGGTGCTGCACTACCTGCTGCAGGCCTGGCCGGGTGAGCGGGGTTGGGGGGGGGGGGTTACACCTGCACACCCCCACTTTGAGGTGGAGGGGAGGGGGGCTCTTTGTTTCTCCAGCGGTCTGTGACCCCCCGATATTGCTGCTGTGGGGTGTCGGTTGTCCCCCCCCCCGACTTTTTCTGGTGGCTGCTCCCTCGGCTACAGCCCCGCGCATCTCCAGCTCTCCTGGGCTCCCCCCCATCTCCAGCAAAAATTCTGGGGTCCCCATTCAACAGATCTTGTGGGGTGCCCCCATTTCTTGTCTGTGCCCCCCCCCCCAATTCCCAGCAGCTGAGCTGGGGTTCCCCATTCCCGGCAAAACCTCAGTGGGCCCCCCCCATTTTCCCAAATCTCCACCACCAGCAAACCTCCCGGTGATTCCCCCCCCGCCCCAACCGTATCGCTCTCTCCGCAGCCCCCCGCTCAACCCCGACCCCCCCACTTTGGGAAGGGGCGCAGCCCGCTTGCCCGCAGCAGCAACGGGGGCCACCGCTGCGACTGGACCTGCTGGAGAGCGCGGTGGTGGCCCGTCACCGTCCCCGAGGACCGGAGAGCCCCCCCAGCAACCGCTACGCGGGCGACTGGAGTATCTGCGACCACCAATTCCTACTGGTACCCGGCGCAGCCGGCGACGCCGATTACAACGAGGTGGCTGCCGGCGACGGTGACACCGGGATGCCGGTACGGCGGTCTCCCCACCAGCGGACCCTCTTCGTGACCGATTTCGCCCTCGGCGAGGAACCCGAGGCGCCTTTCGGCCCCCGCCTCAACCTCAAGGACTTCGACGCGCTCATCCTCGACCTCGAGCGGGAACTCGCCAAGCAGATCAACGTCTGCCTGTGAGGTCGGTGCCGCCGCCGGTGCGAGAGCGACCAAAAAAAAAAAAAAAAAAAAAAAAAAAAAAAGCAGCACTTGCCTCTGGTTGCCTTCGATTTGCACAGCGCCGAACAGGAAGGACCCCCGACGCTGAGGGTGATGCTGCCTTCGGTGAGGTGGGGGCTCCCCCCAAAACAGCCCCGGCTCCGGTTTTCACCCTCCCCGGTGGTTTTTTTTTTTTTTTTGGGGGGGGGGGAAGCAGAGAAGGGATGCGGGGTTCGGTGCCTCTTGCTCGGCTTTTTTTTTTTTTGTTTGTTTTTATTTTATATGGCCAAATTTTGCCCTCAAGTGCCTGTTTGTCCCCTTCTCCTTTCCCTGGTGGCCCCCCCAGGCTGCCACCCCCCCCCCCCAAAACCCCCCCCCCCCCCCCAGTATTAGGAAATATTGACAAGGGTCCATGACCTCCATCGCTCAGGCTGGTGGGGGGGGGGCATCCCATCCCCCCCCACTCCCCCAAACCCCCTTCCCCGCTGCATCTGCACCCTGAGGAGGGTGACAGGGCTCCCTCCTGGCACCCGCGCCCAGCCTGGGTGGCAGTGGGGACCCCCGCACCCTCCCTAAGGTTGTGTTGTGTCCCCCCCCCATTTTCTAGCCCCCCCCTTTCAAGGTGGGGGCTGCTGGTACGGGAGCGCTGAGCTTTATTTATTACTCGAGCTTCGTGTGCGTGTGTATGCGTGGATGGACGGCGGATGCCGTCACCGTAGCCTGCAACTAAAAAAAAAAAACCAAAAAACCCCCTTTTTACCCCCAAAATAAACCCGCTGCCAGTGTTACAGTGGAGGGGGGGGGCTCCCCAAAATAGCTCCCCCTCCCCAAAACCAGCCTTGCTCAGTATTAGCCTTAAAGGAACCAGCTGAATGTGAAACCACCGGCCCGGCCGGGCTGAGCCACCAGTATTAAAGCGTCCGGGCATGGGGTACAGGTGGGGACGGGGTGACCAAGTTGTCCCCTGTCCCCTCCCGGGGTGGCCTGACACCCCCCCCCCCCCCAACTTTGTCCCACCACTGCCTTGTCACCATCACCAGCAATAAATGACACAAGCTGCACTCGCCGCCGGGCTTTGTGTGTGTGTTAATGCGACGCCATCCCGACGAGGGGAGGGGGTGACGGTCCCCAAAGTGTCACTTAGGGTGTTCCCCGGGGTGTTGGCCCCCAAATTGATGGCACGGGACGGCAGGGATGGGCACGTGGTGCTGCTTTATTGCTCGGGTTGGGGGGGGACACACGCGCACGACACACGTAGCTGTCCCCTGGGTTGGGTGTGCAGCACCGGTGTCACCCAAACCCACCCCTCCTTAATCCGTCTCACCCCACCCCCCGTCCCGGCTGAGGACACAGCCGGGACATTTTGGGGACACCGTCCCTAGACAGAGATGGAACCGTCACGGAAATCGGTCTTGCCGATGAGGGCGTTGATGAGGACGGGGCGGCCTTGGCGGCACGCATCCTGCGCGGCACGGAGGACGGCGTCCAGCCGTTCGCGATCCGGGCGACCCACCACGAAACCTTTGCCACCCAGAGCTTCGGCCACCGCGTGGTAGTCTGCAGGGAGGGGACAGCGGCGGTGGCCCTGTCACCTCCGTGGGAATGGCTTGATATTGGGGTGACACAGTGCCACCAGGCGTGACCCGATCTGGGGTGACACGGTGCCACCAAGTACAGCCTGACCCGGGGTGACGTGATGCCACCGGGCATGGCCTGATCCTCCCATGGGTGACACAGGGCCACCAGGCACAGTCCAATCGTCCCTGGGGGTGACACGGCCATGTGATGGTCCCCAAAGCTACGTGATGCCACCAGGCATGACCCGGTCCTCCTTAGGGTGACATCGTGACGCTTGGCGCGGCTCAATCTACCCCAGGGTGACGTGATGCCACCAGCCGCGGCTCGATCCACCCCAAGGTGACGTGATGCCAGCAGGCACGGCTCGATCCACCCTAGGATGACGTGGGGTCACACGGGTGTCCCCAAATCTGGGGACAGAAGGGGATGACAGCGCTCACCCAGGTACTCGAGGCCACACGCCACGTTGCTACCCAGCAAAGCCACTTGCTCCCGGGAAATCTGGCTCCAGCAGGCGTCATTGCCCACCAGCGCGATGACGGGCGTCTGCGGGGGACGAAACGCGGGGCCACCGCGCCCTGGTGACACCCCGAGACGGGGACGAGACCCCGTTTCCCCCCCACCCCCCAATTTTCGGCGCTGCCTGACCTTGTGCCGCACGAAGGTGTCGAACTCCATCAAGCTGTAGCCTAGCGAGCCGTCACCGTAGAGGACCCAAACCTGGTTCCGGGGAGGGGACAAACACCATCAAGACCACGCGGGTGACACGGTGGCCGCTGTCCCAACGGGTCGCCGTGTCCCCGTACCTCCGCGTCGGGACGGCAGAGCTTGGCGCCGAGCGCGAACCCTCCGCCGACTCCCAACGTGCCAAAAGCTCCTGCGGGGACGACAGCCGGTGGCATCACCCGTGTGTGTGTCCCCTACGGTGACAGTGTGCCCGGTGGCGGGGGGGGGGGGGGCCCTTACCGGGGTCCAGCCAGGCGAGGGGGCGTCGGGGACGGACGATGTAGGCGGCGGTACCCACGAAATCCCCCCCATCGGCTACGAGGAGGCTTTCGGGGGGCAGCAGCGCATCCAGGCGGTGCAGCAGATCCAGGGGGTTCAGGTGTTGTGGGGTGGGGGTCGCTGCCTTCTCCCTGTTGGGGGGAGACACCCCAAATCCCCCCCACTCGGGGAAGGAAGAGAGGTGGGTGGGCACCCTTGAAGAACGGGGATGGGGGCACCCCCCCCCTCCCCGTCTCCCACTTGGAAATGGGTTGGGATGCCCCAAGGACCGGGACCGGGGAGCCCCCCCAGTTGGAAATGGGTTGGGATGCCCCAAGGACCGGGACCGGGGAGCCCCCCCAGTTGGAAATGGGTTGGGATGCCCCAAGGACCGGGACCGGGGAGCCCCCCCAGTTGGAAATGGGTTGAGATCAGCAAAAACTGGGAATGGGGAGCTCCCCAAAACCAGAAAGGGGCCGGAATCCCCCCCAAAACAGGGCAAAATCCGTGTCCCTCCCTGTCCCCGTCCCCGTCCCCATCCCCGTTCCGGTCCCCGTCCCGCGCGCGCTCACCGGTTAGCCTGCTCCTTTTTCCGATCGGCCTCGCGCAGCCCCTCCGTCCAGTCGCCGGGGCAGGCGTAGCCGCGCAGGCTCCGCGCCAACCGCACCACGAAGGAGGCGGCATCGCCTGCCGAGAACGCCCAACTCGTCACACCCCACACGATCCGTTTTGGGCTGGGAAGGGTGCGGGGACGGGGACGGGGACGGGGTTCGCTGTGTTTGTGCGTGTCTCACCTTGCACGGCGAGCCGGGGTTTCCAGAAAACATCGGAATTCCGGAGGAGCTGCGTCTGGTCTCGGTTAACTGCCACGATGGCGGCGCGGCGACCGAAAAGGCGTCCGTAGGAGAGGCGAAAATCGCAGACGGAACCTTGGGGACAAGCGCAGAGCGATCAGGGTGGGGACGGGGACGTGGCGGGTGGCGTGTGTCCCCCCCCCACCGCCCCGCCATGCCGGTACCTGCCAGCAACACCAGGTCGGCGTCGCGGAGGGCGTCCCGACGGTTCTGGCGGAGGAGGAGGGGGCTGTCGGGGGGTAGAAGCCCCCGCGCCGCACCCCCCAGGTAGCAGGGGATGCCCAGGGCCTCCAGCGCCGTGCTGTTGGGTAGGAGGGTGTCAGCGAGCACCGAAAACGGCTCCAAAATGGCTCAGTTTGACCCCAAAACCGGCTTGGTTGGGGTCCCAAACTGGCTTAGTTGGAGACCCAAACCGGCTTGGTTCGGCCCCAAAACCTGGCTCATTCAGGGTCCCAAACCGGCTTGGTTTGGCCTCAAAACCTGGCTCATTCAGGGTCCCAAAACAGCTTGGTTCGGCCCCAAAAACTGGCTCATTCAGGGTCCCAAAACAGCTTGGTTCGGCCCCAAAACCTGGCTCATTCAGGGTCCCAAACTGGCTTGGTTTGGCCCCAAAACCTGGCTCATTCAGGGTCCCAAACCGGCTTGGTTTGGCCTCAAAACCTGGCTCATTCAGGGTCCCAAAACAGCTTGGTTCGGCCCCAAAAACTGGCTCATTCAGGGTCTCAAAACAGCTTGGTTCGGCCCCAAAAACTGGTTCATTCAGGGTCCCAAACCGGCTTGGTTTGGCCCCAAAACTGGCTCATCCAGGGCCCCAAAACTGGTTCGGTTTGGCCCAAGACTGACTTGGTTTTGCCCCAAAACTTGGCTCAGCTGAGCCCAAAAACTCACTCACTCAGGCCCAAATCTAGCTGATCTGTCCCCAAAGTAGCTCAACCCTCCCCAAACCCCCTCTTTTGTCCCCAAACCATCTCACCGCACCCCAAATTGACCCATCCGTCCCCAAAACGGCTCAGCAGCCCGTAAATTGGCTCTGCCATCCCCAAAACCAGTTCCTCGGGCCCAAAACCAGTTCCTCGGGCCCAAAACCAGTTCCTCGGGCCCAAAACCAGTTCCTCGGGCCCAAAACCAGTTCCTCGGGCCCAAAACCAGTTCCTCGGGCCCAAAACCAGTTCCTCGGGCCCAAAACCAGTTCCTCGGGCCCAAAACCAGTTCCTCGGGCCCGAAGCGGCTCACCGCAGGTCCTCGGCCGGCGTAGGCGGCAGCATGGCCTGGCTGCCCACCAGCACCAGCGGCTTCGTGGCCCGGCTCACCAGTTCCGCGCACCGTTGTACCTGTGACCCAAAACCGTCTCGTTCAGCCCCAAAAACGGTTCGGTTGGGCGCCAAAATCGGTGAGGTTGGCCCCAAAACCCAGCTCTGTCGAACCCCAAAAAACTGGCTCAGCTGAGCCCCAAAGTCAGCACAGTTGGGCACCAAAACCGGCTCAGTTATCCCCAAAGCCCGGCTCAGCTGAGCCCCAAAACCAGCTCAGTTATCCCCAAAGCCCTGCTCAGCTGAGCCCCAAAACCAGCTCAGTTATCCCCAAAACCCGGCTCAGCTGAGTCCCCAAAGCCCGGCTCAGCCGAGCCCCAAAACCAGCTCAGTTATCCCCAAAACCCGGCTCAGCTGAGTCCCCAAAGCCCGGCTCAGCCGAGCCCCAAAACCAACTCAGTTATCCCCAAAACCCGGCTCAGCTGAGCCCCAAAGCCCGGCTCAGCTGAGTCCCCAAAGCCGGTTCAGTTGGGCCCCAAAACTTGCTCCACTGAGCCCCAAAATTGGCTCCACTGAGCCCCAAAGCCCAGCCGAGCCCCAAATCCAGCTGATTTAACCCCAAAACCCAGCTCTGCCATACCCCAAACCTTCCTCAACCACCCCCAAACCCACCCCAGTCCCCCCAAAACCCACCTTAACCGATCCCACCCCCCCACACACCCCATACAAACCCCTCCCATGATGCTCCCCACCCACGGACACCCCAAAACCCCCAATCCATGGTTGGGTGGGGGGTGTGTGTGTGTGTGTGTGGGGGGGGGGGGGGGGGGGGGGGGTCACCCCAAAAACCCCACCTCATCCTCGGTGGCCAGCGGCACCTGCACGGGCAATGGGGACGCGTCCCGGGGCTCCCAGGCACCCGCAAAGAGGTTACGGATGTAGTTTTGGAGGTACCTACGGGGGGTACGGGGATAAATATTGGGGTGCTGGGACCCCTAGGGTGCTGGGGGGGGGGGGGACACGGACAATTGGGGGGTGCTGCTCACCACTGCACCATCTTTCCCCGCAGCCCCCGGGCGCTCTTGGTGCCACCGATCTCCTTCTCCACCACGTGGAAGGGGTAAAGCACGTCGATGGGGAGCTCCACGAAGACGGGTCCTACGGTATCGGGGTACAGGTTAAAGGACCCCCCCCCCAAAAAAAATCTCTTTTGGGGGGGCTAAACCCCTCAATTCAAACAGCAGCACCCCAAAACGTCGCTGCAAACCCCACCGGGTGACCCGTGGAGGAGCGGGGTGTGTGTGGGGGGGAAAAACCGCCCGAGCGGTATTTTTGGGGTGACCTCCCCCCAATTTTTTTACCGGGGGTCCCCGACTGTGCGGTGGCGATGGCTTTGCGGAGGGTGGGGACGATGTCACGGACGGCGCGCACCGAGACGCACGCTTTGCAGAGCGTCTTGAAGAGCGAGAGCTGGTCGATATCCTGCAGCGCTCCCCGACCCTGCGGAGAGAAGAAAAAAAAAAAAATGAGCCTTGAACCCTAAAAATGGTGGAAAACACCCCAAAAATGGGGCTGGGAGGGGAATAATTTTTTTTTTAATTTTTTTTTTTTAATTTTTTTTTTAAATTTTTTTGGTCTCCCCACCTTCTGCAGCGAGGCGGCTGCTCCCCCGATGAGCAGCACCGGTGACTCGGCCATCTGGGCGTTCTTGATGGCCGTCACCGTGTTGGTGACGCCGGGACCGGCGGTGACGGTGGCGACGCCAATGCGACCTGTGGGGGGTGGTGGTGGTGGGGGGTCAGAAGTTGGGGGGGGGGGGGGGGCCCTCTGCACCCTAATTTTTCAACTGGGGGTTCTCGTTGACACCCAAGCGGCTGAATTAGCTCCGGGGATGGAAAAAACGAGGAGAAAACCCACCACGGAAAGACTCCGGACACCCCCCAAAGTCTTTGAACCCTTCTTGGCACAACCAGGACCCCCCCAAAAAAAAAACCTGGGACACCCCAAAACCCTCCATCGGACCAGGAAAAAGATTTCAGCCACGGAATCCCCCTTCCGTATCCGTACCGGAGAGCCTGGAAACGGCATCGGCGGCGAAAACGGCGGTGGCCTCGTGCCGGGTGTCCACCACGCGGATGCCGACCTTCTCGCTGGCCACCAAGATGGGTGAGATGTGGCCACCAGCCAGGGCGAAGAGGAAACGGACGCCGTGAGCCTTCAGCACCTCCGCCACCAGTTCACCGCCGTGCCGGGGGCTTCGAGGGTCCACCTAAACGGCGAGGAGTTCATCGGGAGGACGTACGACGGCGTCGCCGTCTCCTTTTGCCAAACGGTCGGCCAGGATCGCTTCCAAAAAATCAGCTTTTTTTTTTTTTTTTTTTTTGGTTTTTTTGGGGGGGGTGGGGAGTTTCGGCAAAACCGCGGCGTTCTCACCCGTTTCGCCCTACCTTATGCCGGAGTTGGTAGAGGAGCCCCAAGCGATACGCCACCGTCGCCAGAATCGCCAGGAGCCCGGCGCAGGCGCAGCCGATGCCGACAAGGAGACCCATGGGGATGGCGGTGTGCCGGGAGCTGGGAAACGTTACCGGGATGGAGGGGAAAAAGGGGGAAAAGGGGGGGGGGAAAGGGGGGGGAAGAGGGGGGGGAAGGGGGGGGGAAGAGGGACCCCCCCCCCAAAAAAAAAACCCCCACGGGATGAGGTGACACCAACCGGGGACGTGCCCAAACCCCACCGGCGCCGTCCCCAAGCCCTGGGATCGCTCCGGGATAGCGGGAGTGAATTGAACCTGGCTTAACTGAACCTGGATTAACTGAACTTGGGTTAACTGAGCCAAATTAATTGAACCCAGGTTAACCGAACCTGGTTTAATTGAACCTGGATTAATTAAACCTGGATTAGCTGAGCCCAATTAATTGAACATGGTTTAACTGAACCCAGGTTAATTGAACCAGGTTTAATCAAAGCTGGTTTAATCAAACCAGATGAATTGAACTTGGTTTAATTGAACCAGATGAATTGAACCTGGTTTAATTGAACATGGTTTAATCAAACCAGATGAATTGAACCTGGTTTAATCAAACCAGATGAATTGAACCTGGTTTAATTGAACCCAGTTTAATCGAACCAAGTTTAACTGAACCCAGTTAACTGAACCTGGTTTAATTGAACCTGAATTAATCGAGCCCAGTTTAATTGAACCAGATGAATTGAACACGGTTTAATCAAACCCAGTGAATTGAACCCAGTTTCATTGAACCTGATTACCTGAACCCAGTTTAATTGAACGCGGCTTAACTGAACTCATTCATACCGAATCTGGTGAATTGAACCCAGTTTAACCGAACCCGGTTTAACCGAAGCCAGTCACACTAAACCCGGTGAATTGAACCCAGTTTAACCGAACCCGGTCACACTAAACCCGGTGAACTGAACCCAGTTTAACCGAGCCCAGTACCACTTCTGCAGCTCAACCCAGGCGCCAGTCCAAGCCCAAAATCCAACTCATTTACATAATTATCACCTAACGAAGGCGTCGCTGGCACCGGCGTCAGTCTGCTGCAATTTCTCGGCGCCCGCGGAAAGACCCGAGGGGAAGAGGCAGACGATACCAAGCCCAGCCTAATTCCCCCCCAAAATATGCACGGGTTTAGCCACTTCCCGTACCCGGAGCGAATTCAGACGTCCGATTTTCTCCTTAAACCCCAATTTCCTCCTATTTCAGCTTAAAAAAACCCAAAGGGCGGGCGGGCGTCGCAAAGTGGCAAACGCCAAGAGTGAAACGGGGCGCCAAAAAAAAAAAAAAAAAAGGCTCAAATTGGGCAAAATAATCCCATTTTTGGGGTTCGGTGTGTGTCGTGTGTCCGTCCCCCCCCCCGTCCTTGGTGTCACCCTTGTCCTGGCTGTCCCCTGGCCACGGCCACCCCGTCCTTGCTGCGTGTCCCCCCCCCCCCGGCCACCTGTCCGCACGGTCACTCCTGTCCCTGTGGTCACCTTGAGCCTGTGCCCCCCCCCGCCCCGGCCTGGCTGTCACCCCCCCATAGCCCCCCCCATCCTGGCTGTGTGCCCCCCCATGTCCTGCTGTGTGCCCCCCCCATGGCCCCCCCCATCCTGGCTGTATGCCCCCCCCCATGGCCCCCCCTGTCCTGCCTGTGCCCCCCCCCATGATCCCCCCCATCCTGGCTGTGCCCCCCCCATGTCCTGCTGTGTGTCCCCCCCATGGCCCCCCATGTCCTGCTGTGCCCCCCCCATAGCCCCCCCATCCTTGCTGAGTGCCCCCCCATGTCCTGCTGTGTGCCCCCCCCATGGCCCCCCCCATCCTGGCTGTGTGCCCCCTCATGGACCCCCCATCCTGCTGTGCCCCCTCCATGGCCCCCCCCATCCTGGCTGTGTGCCCCCCCCCCCCATGGCCCCCCCTGTCCTGCCTGTGCCCCCCCCCCCATGATCCCCCCCATCCTGGCTGTGCCCCCCCCATGGCCCCCCATGTCAAGCTGTGCCCCCCCCCATGGCCCCCCCCATCCTGGCTGTGTGTCCCCCCTACGGCCCCCCCATCTTGCTGTGCCCCCTCCATGCCCCCCCCCGTCCTGCTGTGCCCCCCCCCATGGCCCCCCCATCCTGCCGTGTGCCCCCCCTTACCCACCCTGCCCTGGCCCCCCCCCCGCACCCACCCCTGCCCTTAGCGCCCCCCCCCCCCCCCCACTGCCTGTGACCCCCCCAGCGACCCCCCCACCCCCCTTCCTCCCCCCCGTTCCCCCCCCCAGCCCCCATAACCTCCCCCAATTTATGACCCCCCCGCCAGGGCCTGGGACACCCCATACCCCCCCCCCGGGTTCTCGCTGCCCCCCGGTCCCGTCCGTCCCCCCCCCCCCAGCCACTTGCCCTTCCCGGAAGCACAGCGCCTCTAAGCCCCGCCCACACCTGTAGGCCACACCCACACCTCTAAGCCCCGCCCACCCCCCTTTTGACCCCGCCCCTACCCCGTACCGTCTGTAACCAGCGGCCGCCCGCGCCACCGCCTCACTCACGTGACGCGTCCTTCCGGCAACGCCCCCTCTCCTCCCGCCGCAGCTCTGGCGTCACTCGGCAGCTTACCGGCCCCACCTCCTCCCCCCCGCAGCGGGGCGCGCTGATTGGCGGGTCGCGGGAAGGGGCGGGGACTCATTGGTCCTTAGGAGGGAGGATTGGGCGGGGCTGGCGCTGGGCCAAGGCGGGGCAAGGGCCAAGGGTGTGGGCGGAGTCAGGCGAGGGGCGGAGTCAGGCGAGGGGCGGAGTCAGGCGAGGGGCGGAGTCAGGGGCGGGGCCTGGCAGGGGAGTCCCCCATGGGGGTTCCCCCACTGGGGGGGTTTACACGGGCTCTCACTTGGGGGGGGGTCTCACTTAGGGGGTGTATACATGGGGGGGGCTCACTTCGGGGTCTCCTATGGGGGGGTTTCCCGGGGGGGTCCCATTTCTGGGGGTTTCACTTGGGGGGGGGTCTCATTTCGGGGGGGTCTCCCGGGGGGGTCCCATTTCGGGGGGGGGGTTTCACTTGGGGGGGGCTCATTTGGGGGGCTCATTTGGGGGGGTCTCCCGGGGGGGGTTCAATTTCGGGGGGGTTTCACTTGAGGGGGGGCTCATTTGGGGGGGGTCTCCCGGGGGGGGGTTCAATTTCGGGGGGGGTTTCACTTGAGGGGGGGCTCATTTGGGGGGGTCTCCCGGGGGGGTCCCATTTCGGGGGGTTTCACTTGGGGGGGGCTCATTTGGGGGGGGTTTCTCCCATGGGGTTCTCACTTGGGGGGTCCCCTATGGATGAGTGGGGGTCTCACTTGGGGGGGGGTGTGTCACCCGTGGGGGTCCCACTTGGGAGCTTTCACGTGGGGGATCTCCCGTGGGGCTCTCTCATGGGGGGGGGGGTGTCTAACAAAGGGGATGGCGTCCCATGGGTCTTCGTGGGGGGGTGGGGGTCATCTCATGGGGATCTCCCGTGGGGAGTCTCGCCCGAGGCTTTGCCCCAGGGGTGCCGCGCACACGGGTGCTCACAGAAACACGCGTGGGCACACCCACCGCCCTTTACACAGGGGGACCCCCAGGTGTGCGGGAAGCTGCCCCCCCCACCAGGCCGTGCTGGGGACCCACGGCTAGTGTCACACCCCCCCACCCCCCCAAAACCCTTCCCGGTTTCATCCTCCCACTCCCACGGCGGGCGGGTGAGAAGGAGGGGGGGGGGGCAGAAATTCCGGCCCGGCTCCGTGGCAGGAAACTCCGTGGCTCCGTCACGGCCGGGGGAGGCGAAATCCCCGGAGCGGGTGGGGGGGGGACACGACACCCAGTTCCCTTCCACGGTGACGTCCCCGCCGGGAGGGGGCCCAGGGACCCAACACCCCCCCCCCCCCCCCCAACTGCTTCCAGGGTGCCAAAGGGACCCAGGGGTCCGGGCACCCAAAGGGGGGGGGGGGGGCAGGGTAACCCCCCGATCCCCGTTTCAGCCTTCTCCGCTCCCCCGGTGTCCCCCGGGCTCCCCCCATCCCCGGTGCCACCGGTTCCTTCCCGGTCTGTCCCCACCCCCCCGGTGCCGATCTGTCCCCACCCCCCCGGTCCCTCCCACCCCGGGTCCCCCCGTGGTTCCCCCCGGTCCCCCCGGTGTCAGTTCACCCCTCCCTGGTGTCGCTCTGTCCCTCTCCGGTCCCACCGTGGTTCCCCCCCCCTCTTCACCCCGGTCCCACCGGGCTCCCCCGGTCCCTCCCCGGCCCCTCCCGGTCACCCACGATCCCTCCGCATCCCTTCCCCGGTGTCCCCATCCCCTCCCCGGTCCCTCCCCGGCCCCTCCCGGTCCCTCCCCATCCCCTCCCCGGTCCCTCCCCGGCCCCTCCCGGTCCCTCCCCGTCCCCTCCCCGGTCCCTCCCGGTCACCCACGTTCCCTCCGCATCCCCTCCCCGGTCCCCCCATCCCCTCCCCGGGTCCCTCCCCATCCCCTCCCCAGGTCCCTCCCCGGTATCCCCGTCCCCTCCCCGGACCCCGCCCGATCCCGCCCCGGTCCCCGTCCCCCGTCCCCCGTCCCCCCCCCGCCCCGACCGGTCCCTCTATAAGGCGGCTCCTCCACTCGATCCCCGCCGCGATGCCGCCGCTCGCCGACCCCGAGAGCCCCCCGCTGCCTTCCTGCCAGTGCCGCGATCGTTCCGGTGGTCGCCGCTGCCTCCTCCCGGTTCTTGCCGCTCTCGGAGCCGCCGCTCTCGGGGCCGCCGCCGCCGTCGTCGCCTTCCTGGGGATGCTCCGTGGGGGGACGCTCCGTGGGGGGACCCCGCCGCAGGTGGGCACCGGGGCTGGGGCTCCATCCGTTTTGTCTGTCCTGGGCTCCGTCTGTCTGTCCGGGTGTCCGTCCGTCTGTCTCTCCCGGTGTTTGGCCGGTTGTCCGGGTGTCCATCCGTCCAGGTGTCCGTCCGTCTGGTTGGCCAGGTACCTGGGGGGGGGGTGGTGTGTCTGTCTGTCTGGCCGGTTGTCTACGGGGTCTGTCTGTCCATCCATCCGGTTTTCCAGGTGTCCGTCCTGGTGTCCGTCCGTCTGTCCAGGTGTCCGTCTGTCCAGGTGTCCGTCCGTCCAGGTGTCCGTCCATCCGGGGCTCCATCCATCCGCGGGGGGGGGGGGGATGTTCATCTCGGGGATCCGTCCTGCTGTCCGTTTTTCTGTCTTCCCACTTGTCCGTCTGTCCATCAGCCTGGATGTTCTTCCCTCTGGGCGTCCAACCATCCGGGTGTCCGGTTGTCCGTCTGTCCAGGTGACCGTCTGGGTGTCCATCCAGGTGTCCATCTGTCTGTCCGCCCACTTGTCCGTCTGTCCATCAGTCTGGACGTCCATCGCTCCGGGTGTCTGTCTGTCTGGGTGTCCATCCGTCCAGCTGCTTGGTCATCTGTCTGTCTGCCCAGGTGTCCATCCGGGTGTCCATCTGTCCATCTGTCTGGGTGTCCATCCATCCAGGGGTCCATCTACGTGGGTGTCTGCCTGTCTGGATGTACAGTTATCTGTCCGGTTGTCCATCTGTCCAGGTGCCCATCTGGTTGTCCATCTGTCCGCCCATCCAGGTATCTACCTGGATGTCCAGTTGTCCGTCTGCCTGTCAGGGTGTGCATCCATGTGGGTGTCTGTCCAGGTGTCCATCTGGGTGTTCATCCATCTGGGTGTTCTTCCTGCCCAGGAGTCTGTCTGTCCGTCTGTCTGGGTGTCCATCAGCCCAGGCATCTGTCCACATGTCTGTCTGTCCACATGTCCAGGTGTCCGTCCGTCTGACTGTCCCTGTACACATCTGTCCAGCTGTTCATCCGAGTGTCTGTCTGGGTGTCCACCCACCTGGGTGTCCATCTCTCTGTCCAGGTGTCCCTCTTGGTGTCCATCCATCTGTCCATCCCAGTGGATGTCCATCCATCCCTCTGGGTGTCTGTCCAGTTGTCCATCCATCTGGGTGTCATCTCCCCCCCCTCCCCCCCCCATCCTTCTGGGTGTCTGTTCCTCCGTGTCTCCATCCAGGTTGCACATCCTGGTGGTGTCCGTCCGTCCATCCATCCGCCTCTCCCAGGGACCCCCGGGGATGCCCATCCACCAAGGGGGGGTGGGTGGGAAGGAGGATGCATCAGGCCTCCAACTCCCTTCCCCATCCCCCCCCGCCCCGTGCCTCAGTTTCTCCATCCCCAAAGACACCAAATCAACCCTCCACCGAAACCAGGGGTCGCCCCCTCCCCTGGGGACCCCCCAAAATACCCAACGGGGTGCTGGAAAGTCCCCGAATCCTGACACAAAACTCAACTTCCCCTTCACCAAGGGAGAGCTGGGGGGGCGGGGGGGAACGGGACATGGGACATCCATGGGGACGAGGACGCTTGGGTCCTTCCTGCCCGCTGACGCTCTCTTTCCTCTCCCTTGCAGGCTGCCACGGCCGCCCACTTGCTGCTGAGCGCTGGTAAGTCCCCCAGGCCTGAGGCCACGGTGAAGGGCTCCAGGGAAGGCGGGGCGCACGCGCGCGTGTGTGTGGGGGGGGGGTTGGTCCTTCCTTAGGCGGCTCACCCAGTCATCTCGAAAGCGTCGCGCGGGTTCCTCCTTCCGCCCTCGGAGAGGAAACGTCATCCTTGGCCTGGAGCATCTGGGGGTGTCACAGAACGGCCGTGGTGCCCAGGGTGTCACGGAGTGTCTCCAGGATGTCACAGAGCATCCTCCGTCCTTGTGGTACCCAGGGCGTCACGGAGCATCCTCCGTCCCTGTGGTCCCCAGGGCGTCACGGAGCATCCTCTGTCCTTGTGGTCCCCAGGGTGTCACGGAGCATCCTCCGTCCCTGTGGTCCCCAGAGCGTCACGGAGCATCCTCCGTCCCTGTGGTCCCCAGAGCGTCACGGAGCATCCTCCGTCCCTGTAGTACCCAGGGTGTCACGGAGCATTCTCCGTCCCTGTGGTCCCCAGAGCGTCACGGAGCATCCTCCGTCCCTGTGGTCCCCAGGGCGTCACGGAGCATCCTCCGTCCCTGTGGTCCCCGGGGCGTCACGGAGCATCCTCCGTCCTTGTGGTCCCCAGGGCGTCACGGAGCATCCTCCGTCCCTGTAGTACCCAGGGCGTCACGGAGCATCCTCCGTCCCTGTGGTCCCCAGGATGTCACGGAGCATCCTCTGTCCTTGTGGTCTCTGGGGCGTCACGGAGCATCCTCCGTCCCTGTTGTCCCCAGGATGTCACGGAGCATCCTCCGTCCCTGTGGTCTCTGGGGCGTCACGGAGCATCCTCCGTCCCTGTGGTCCCCAGGATGTCACGGAGCATCCTCCGTCCCTGTTGTCCCCAGGATGTCACGGAGCATCCTCCGTCCCTGTGGTCCCCAGGATGTCACGGAGCATCCTCCGTCCCTGTGGTCCCCAGAGCGTCACGGAGCATCCTCCGTCCCTGTGGTCCCCAGGATGTCACGGAGCATCCTCCGTCCTTGTGGTACCCAGGGTGTCATGGAGCATCCTCAGGGTGTCATGGAGCATCCTCCGTCCCTGCGGTGTCACAGAGGGTTCCCTGTCCCCACAGTCCTTGGGGTCTCACAGAGCATCCTCCATCCCTGTGGTCCCCTGATCCCATCCCAGGTATCCCTGGGTGGGCTGGAGTGCCCCGGGGTCATCAAGGAGGGCTGCTAGCACCCATCTCCCATTGGGGGCACCCACTACCAAGGAGGAGCACCCACTTCCTCTTGGGGACCCCTGTTTCCTATTGGAGACTTCCCATCTGCCATCGGGGTTCCTCCATCTCCTATTGGGGCACCCATGTCCCATCAGGGACCTCCATCTCCCATCGGGAGCACCCACCACCCACCAGGATCACCCACCACCCTTCTCTCCTGTTCTCCCTCCAGGCTTGTTGGCGGTGCCGTCAAGACCCAACTGGCGCTATGAGGAAGGCATCAACGGCGTCTTCCTCAGCGATGACGTGCAGATGACAGACAAGGAGCTGCGGGTGACAGCAGGTGGCCTCTACCTCCTCTACGGCCAATTTGCCCTCACCTGCACGGCACCCGCTTGTCCCCCTGGCACCGTCACCCTCCAGCTCCAGCGCGCCGGTTCATTACGTCCGTTACTCACCGTGCCGTTGGCGCTGCCTGATGGTGCAGGATCTGACCCGGCACGTTCTGATTTGGCCCAAGCCATTGGACAGCTCCAACCTGGGGATGTCCTCAGCCTGGTGTTGGCAGGGGACGTGACCGGGGATGGGTGGCAGCTGGCACAAGATGAGCGGGAGGGCAATTTTGTAGGGTTGCTGCGTATCGCTGGGGGGTGACACGTGGGGTGGCAGGGGGTGACCAGCGGGGTTTGAGGCTGGTCACCCTTCTGGTTGGAGGTTGGGGACGTTGCTGACCTCCATGCCTGGAGATTTGGGTTCCAAGACCCCAATGCCCAGAGATTTGGGGACATCAAGGGACATTGCTGACCTCCATGCCTGGAGATCTGGGTCCCAAGACCCTCATGCCGAGAGATTTGGGGACATCAAGGGACACTGAAGACCTGGAGATGTGGGGATATCAAGGGACATGGAAGACCTGGAGATGTGAGGACATCAAGGGACATCGCAGATCTCCATGCTGGGAAAGTTAAGGCTGGTGACCCACCTTCTTGGAGGTCGGGGACATCAAGAGACCTTGGAGACCTCCATACTTGAAGATTTGGGACATTAAGGGACATTGTAGACCCCTATGCTTGAACAGTTGGGGCTGGACACCCCCTGCTTGGAGATGTGGGGACATCAAGGGACCTCACAGACCCCCATGCTGGACACCTGGGGACACCAAAGGGACCTTGGACACCCCCCATGCCGGCCATTCGGGGAACCCGGTGCTGGACGCTTGGGGACACCAAGGGACCTCGCAGACCCCCATTTTGGGGACGTGGGGGACCACGAAGACCCCTGTGCCCAGAGCCATGAGTGGTCTCTGCTGGTCCCAGCCCCCTCCCCCCCAGCTGGCCTGGGGGGGGGCCCCTCCCCCCTAAATTATTACCCGGCGCTTGGAGCCGCTTTATTTATTGTTTAATAAATTTATTTATGATTCCCGGCGCCCCAAAATGGCCTCAATTACCCCCCAAAAAAAGGGGACCCCCCCCCCAAGGGGTGTCACTGGCACGGACGCCTGGGTTCCCACATGCGTGCAAATACGTGTGCAAATGCAGGCGCGTTTGCACGTACGTGTGCCCATGCAAATGCGCATACGTCCAGGCGCGGGCAAAAGCAAGAAGGTTTGCAAACGCGCGCGCGTGTGCGCGCGATGTGCAATGCACGTGCAACCGCGAATGCACGTGCCTGTGCGCACGCGCGTGCAAATGCAAATAGAGGTGCAAGCACTAATGCACGTACATGTGCAAACACATGTGCGCAAGCACATGTGTGGGGACCCCACGCCGCACACACGTGTGTGTGCTGTTGGACACAAGCATCAGGCACGTGTGTGTTTGTGTACACGCGGACTTGCCCGCGCCATGCACGCGCACGCTTGTGTCATGCACACTCATGCTTGTGCACGTGCACAGGCGCTTGTGCTAAAGCATGCTTGCACCGTGCATGCGCACACTTGCGCATGTGCGCGCACCCCGGTGCTACGTGCTCGCACTTTGCGCGCACGCGCTTGTGCTAGTGCACAAACACACGTGCTAACGCCCGCTTGCACCATGCGTGCAACATGCTTGTGCCATTGCACGCTTGCACCATGCTTGTGCACGTGCCCACGTGCCCACGCTGCAAGCACCGTGCGCAGACCTGCGCTTGTGTAAGCACTTATACTCCCCTGCTACACACTTGTGCACGCGCTCACGCCTGCGCATGCGCCCACGTGCATCTGTGCACAGCCTCCCCCCCCCCCCCGCCCCCCGGCCATTTCCAGCCGCGTGGGTGCCTGCACCCACACTTACACATGCACCCACACGTTTGCACCCACGTGTGCACCTATGTGCACGGCCGTGCCCACAACTGCTCCGCCTGCGGACGCCAGATAAGCCACCGGAAAACGCCGCCCGCACGAGGCCGTGCCGGGAAGGCAGGAAACCACCGGCTGCGGCACGCTGCGTGCCACGACTGGGTGCTGGGCCGGGTGCTGAGCGCTGGGTGCCGACGGCTGAGCACCAAATCCCACGCGGCGCCGTGCGCCGAGTGCCGTGCAGCTCCGTGCCCCCGGTGCCGCGCTGCGCCGTACACCAAGCGGCGCGCAGCACGGCGCGCTGAGGGTTGCGCGCGGAGGGCGTGCAAGCGCCGCGCGCCCACGGTTGCACGCCGAGAGGCGCGCGGCACCAAGCGCGAAGGGCGCGCACGGCGCCGTGCACCGAGAGACGTACAGCAACGTGCGCTGGGGGTTGTGCACCGAGAGGCGTGCAGCGATGTGCGCGGCAGGTTGCGCCGGTGTCGAGCAGCGTGCGGCAACGTGCAGGAAGGGCCGTGCACCAAGGATCGTGCGCTGAGCTCCGTGCAGCACCGTGCACCAAGGATTGTGCGCCGAGAGCCGTGCAGCACCGTGCACCAAGCTCTGTGCAGCACTGTGCACCAAGGATTGTGCGCCGAGAACCGTGCAGCACCGTGCACCAAGGATTGTGCGCCGAGAGCTGTGCAATGCCGTGCACCAAGCATCGTGCACCAAGCTTTGTGCAGCACCGTGCACCAGGGATTTTGCGCCGAGAGCCGTGCAGCACCGTGCACCAAGGATTGTGCACCGAGCTCCGTGCAGCACCGTGCACCAAGCATCGTGTGCCGAGAGCCGTGCAGCACCGTGCACCAAGGATTGTGCACCGAGCTCTGTGCAGCACCGTGCACCAAGCATCGTGCGCCGAGAGCCGTGCAGCACCGTGCACCAAGGATTGTGTGCCGAGAGCCGTGCAGCACCGTGCACCAAGGATTGTGTGCCGAGAGCCGTGCAACGCTGTGCACCAAGCATCGTGCACCAAGCTCTGTGCAGCACCATGCACCAAGGATCGTGTGCCGAGAGCCGTGCAGCACCGTGCACCAAGCATCGTGCGCCGAGAGCCGTGCAACGCCGTGCACCAAGGATTGTGCACCGAGCTCCGTGCAGCACCGTGCACCAAGGATTTTGCGCCGAGAGCCGTGCAGCACCGTGCACCAAGCTCCGTGCAGCACCGTGCACCAAGGATTGTGCACCGAGCTCCGTGCAGCACCGTGTACCAAGCATCGTGCGCCGAGAGCCGTGCAACGCCGTGCACCAAGGATTGTGCACCAAGAGCCGTGCAGCACTGTGCACCAAGGATCGTGTGCTGAGAGCCGTGCAACGCTGTGCACCAAGCATCGTGCACCAAGCTCTGTGCAGCACCGTGCACCAGGGATTTTGCGCCGAGAGCCGTGCAGCACCGTGCACCAAGGATTGTGCACCGAGCTCCGTGCAGCACCGTGCACCAAGCATCGTGCGCCGAGAGCCGTGCAGCACCATGCACCAAGGATTGTGTGCCGAGAGCCGTGCAGCACCGTGCACCAAGCTCCGTGCAGCACCGTGCACCAAGGATTGTGTGCCGAGAGCCGTGCAACGCTGTGCACCAAGCATCGTGCACCAAGCTCTGTGCAGCACCGTGCACCAAGCATCGTGCGCCGAGAGCTGTGCAACGCCGTGCACCAAGCATCGTGCACCAAGCTCTGTGCAACGCCGTGCACCAAGGATTGTGCACCGAGCTCCGTGCAGCACCATGCACCAAGCATCGTGCGCCGAGAGCCGTGCAGCACCATGCACCAAGCATCGTGCGCCGAGAGCCGTGCAACGCCGTGCACCAAGGATTGTGCACCAAGAGCCATGCAGCACCGTGCACCAAGCATCGTGCGCCGAGCGCCGTGCAACGCCGTGCACTGCGTGCCGTGCAGCGCCATTCACCGAGCGCTGCTGTGCGCCAAGGGCCTCATCCAGCCCCTGGTACGACCCCGTGCAGTCCCATAGGTGCCCGTATGGGCCTACATTGTCCCCATGGACCCGTAGAGCCCCACGTCGCCTCTTGAGCCCGTGGTCCCTCTGTGGAGTTCACAAGGACGCATGGTCACCTACGGAATCCCCACAGCGCCAACACCCCCATAAGGTCCCCGTGATCCTGTGGTCTCCTACGGAGTCGTCACAACCCTGTTGTCCCCTGCAGGGTCCCCACAACCTCGTTGTCCCCTATGGAGTCCTCATCATCCCTTACGGGGTTCCCACCACCTATGGAGTCCCCACATCCCCTGCGGTGCCTCCACGACCCTGTTGTCTCCTATGGAGCACCCATGTCGTTGCGGAGCACCCACAACCCTCGTTGCCCTCTGTGAAGTCCTCATGAAGTCTCCACAGCCCTGTTGTCCCCTATGGTGTCCCCATGACTCTGTCATCCCACGTAGGATCCTCACATCTACAAAGAGCCTCCATGACACCGTCACCCCCTGTGGAGCCCCCACATCCCCTATGGGGTCCTCACAACTTGGTTGTCCCCTACAGGGTCCCCATGATCCCATCACCCCTTACAGGATCCCCATGACCCCATCATCCCCTGTAGTGTCCCCACGACCCCTGTAGTGTCCCCATGACCCCATTGTCCCCTACAGAGTCCCCACAATCCTGTTGTCCCCTACAAAGTCCCCATGGCCCTTATGGTGTTCCCATGACCCCGTGCCCCTCTACGGATCCCCCACCACCCTCTTGTCCCCTACAAAGTCCCCACAACAACTCCGAAGGCCTCACCACCCTGTTGTCCCCTATAGTGTCCCCATGACCTGTTGTCCCCACATCCCCCTGACACCTCCACCATGCGGATCCAGAGCCAGGCTGTTAGAAAGGACTTTTTTAATCCCCCCTAAAAAAAAAAAAAAAAAAAAAAAAAAGAGGGCAACAAGGGGCAGCAGGGTGGGGGGCACCCATGGGTGGGGGGCACACGCTTAGGATGGACATCCGAACATGGTCATGGCCTCGGCGAACTCAACGAAGTCCTGGCAGAGGGGTTGCAGGTCAGAGTCCTGGCATGCCACCTCCGAGGGCCATGCCTCCAGCCACGTGTCCTTGCCGATGAGGTAGGAGAAGCTGGAGACAAGAAGGGGACAGAAGGTACGTGGGTCAGAAGAGGGTGATACCCTGGAGGGGGGACACGCCCATGTCCTCACAGATATGGCCCCATCCGTGTCCTCACACATGTCCCCATGTCCCTACCGGCCGCCGGTGACCCACAGGTCGGTGGCCAGCCCCCAGAGCAGGTAGTCCTGGCCGATCTGGAGCCTCAGAGCATCTCGGCACTGCCGGTGGCTCACGAAGGTCCGGTTGCTTCCCGCTGGGTCCTCATCGGTGCCTGTCCCAGGGAGGACACACAGGTGACTCGTCACCTCCACCCCAACACAACAGGGACACCCGCTTTGCCGCGTCCCGCAATGGGGACTCTCAATCCCCAGGGAGCCACTGGCATCCTTGGTGCCACCACCACCCCACTGGTGTCATCAGCCATGGGTGACACTAGTTCCCTCCAGCTTTCCCCAGCATCGTTGCTTATCTCCACCCCAGCGGGGTGACACCAGGCCTCATGGGTGTCCCCAGCACCCTTGGGTGACACTAACCCACCTGGGTGTCCCTTCCCAATGGGTGTCCCCAGCACCATTGCGTGATGCCAACCCACCTGGGGGCCCCCAAGCCACTCTGGTGACACCAGCCCACCTGGATGTCCCTGCCCCTGGCTGTCCCCAGCTCTAGGTGACCCCCACCATGTCCCTCAGGGTGGCCTTGTCCCCCACCCCCGGGGTGCTCGTACCCATCTTGATGACGGAGAGGATGGTCATGATGTAGTTGTCATGGGACGGTGTCTGCTCTTCTGCCATCAGCCTCACCTTGTACACTGGGGAGAGGGATGTCACCGTGTCACCCCCACACTGTCACAGCACCCCCTCTCCAGGGTGGCCCCTCAGCACGTGGGAACCCCTCTGTCCCCCCTTTTCCTCCCCATGTCCCTCCACATCCCCACCTGTCCCTCTTGTCCCTCCATGTCCCCTTGTACCCTCCTGTCTCTCTGTGCCCCTTGTGTCCTTCTATGGCCCTTCATGTCCCCAACCACATCCTTTATGTCCCCTCTATGTGCCCAAAGTGCCCCCCATGACCCCATATCCCCCATTATCCTTCCATGTCCCCCATGTCCCACCGTAGTCAACTCCTGGCTCGCAGGCGCGCTCAATGCGTTGGTTGACGGTGATCGGGACGTCCTGGTGGCTCCGCATGAAGCAGTTTTCTGCAGGGACACGGCAATGACAAGGTCTATTGTGGCACCAACACGTCCCATCATGGCAGGGACATGTCACGCCATAGCAGAGACATGGCTCCATCACAGCCATGACACATCCCATCATGTCAATGACGTGTCCCATCACGGCCATGACATGTCCCATCACAGCGATGATGTGTCCTATCACAGCCATGATGTGTCCCATCATGGCCATGACATGTCCCATCACGGCCATGACATGTCCCATCACAGCGATGATGTGTCCTATCACAGCCATGACGTGTTCCATCATGGCAGGGGTGTTGACCCAGTCTGTCCCCATGTCCCCGTGTCCCCCATGTCACCTTCAGCGCAGCGGCACACGTCCCCATAGCAGATCTTGCTCAGTTGCCCACCGTTCTTGTCCGGATGGTAGAAACGGGTGCAGCGGTCATCTGCAGGGACATGGTAAGGGGACACAAGGTGGAGGAGGATGACACAAGGGGCAAGAACCAGTGGGAGACATGGGGACAGAGCGGTGACATGTGGAGGGAGAGGGTCAGCAGGGGATGCAAGGGGACATGGGGAACATGGTGACATAGGCACGGGGAGAAGATCAGTAGGGACATGGTGGGACAAAGGGACAGGAGGGGACACAGAGGAGGACATAGAGGGGACTTTGTGGAAGCAGGGGGCACAGAGGAGAGTGTGGGGATGGAGGGGACCCGAGGGCGACACAAGGTGACATGGGGCGCACCGATCTTGTAGTAGCTGTAGACGGTGACAGCCGCGGGTTGGATCAAGCCCACCTGGAATTGCTGGTGGGCCTTGAAGGAGAAACACTCCTCGGCCTTGTGCGAGATCTGGGGATGGGGACATGGGGACACGGGGACACGGGGATGGCAGTCAGTCAGGTTGGGAGTCAGTGCCCCACCCCCCAGCCTGGCCCTGTCCCCAGCAACGTCCCCATGCTCACCCTATCCATGAATCCCTGTCCTTGTCCCCACCCTGAGACCCTTTTCCTCTCCCCACCTCTGTCCCCATCCATGTCCCCAGCTTCATTCCCATCTCTGTCCCTGTTTCAGTCCCTATCCATGTCCCCAACCCCACCTACGTCCCCATGCCATCCCTGTCCCAGTCCTGTCCTCCCCGTGTCTCCAGTGCCATCCTCATCCCTGTCCCCATCCTTGTCCCTGTCCCCACCCTGTCCCCATCCCTGTCCCATCTTGTCCCCGTCCCATCTTGTCCCTGTCCCCATCCCTGTCCTATCATGTCCCCATCTTCTCCCATCTTGTCCCCATTCCCATGTCCCTCACGCCCCCCACGTCCCTTGTGTCCCCACCTTGTCGAGGTAGATGACGAGGTTGCTGCGGTCCGACTGTGCTTGATCGATCTCATACTTGGAGATGTACCTGTCCACCCCTTCCGTGAGCTGGGGACATGGACACGGTGACACCGGGCATGCAGGACATGCAGGGACACGTGGGGATACGCAACCGCATCAGGATACAGGGATGTATGGGCACGGGGCACATAGGGACATGGTGGTGCTGGCCACGTGGGACACGCGGTGACACGTGGTCATGACAGGATGCAGGGAACTTTTAGAGATGTGGGAGCACAGGGGAACATGGTGACACATGGACACCTGGGGATATGGGGACACAAGGACGTGGGGGACACACGGAGATGTGGGGACATGGTGGACACGATGGCATGAAGACGCAAGGTTCTGTGTCTCCCCTGGGTCCCCTCGTGTGTCCCCATGTCCCCACACTCACCCTTTTCAGGTCCTGGAGGTCAGGAAAGAAGCCCGTGAGCATGGAGACGTCGAGGATGGACATGGTGGCATCCACATTGTCCAGGTGCCTGTGGGGACAGGGTTGAGGCCACCTGCCTGTCCCCAGCTGCTCTATAGTCCCCAGCATCCCCATCCCTGATGTCCCTGTTCCCAAGGATCTCTATGGGACAAGGTGGGGCTGAGACCTGTTTGTCCCCAATGTTCCCATCCTTGTCCCTGATGTCCCTGTCCCCAGTATCCCCACTCCCCTCTCTCCAACATCCCTGATGTCCCCAGCCTGTCCTACCTGGTGCAGATGGTGATCTTGACAGAGCGGATGACGCCATCCTGCTCCTTGCCTGTGGGGGACATGGGGACAATGAGGGGCCATGGGGGACATCGGAGGGGACATGGGGTGCCATGGAGGGTACGCGTCGAGGACATGGGGAGGGATACAGGGGGACATAGTGAGGACATGGGGGGAACATGTGTGGGACTCACCTGTCTTCACGTCCTCCACCTCCACCTGCAGGTCAAAACTGTCACACTTGTTGTCCTTCTCGGGGACCTTGGCATTGTAGACGGTCACCACTGTCATTGTCCCCTTGCCCGTGCCCTCAGCTTTCACCGTGAAGTCCTCGTTCAGCTTGGTCTGAGGGGACAGGGGATGTTGGGAAGGGACACGGACATCGCCTGGGAGGGTTGTGGAAGGGATGGGGCATCCTGGGCCATGGAGGCATGAGGGGACACAGAGGGGGTGTAGAAGGGACAGGGACATCCCCGGACATGGAGGGGGCAGCAGCATTGTAGGACACAAAGGGGACAGGGACGAGGAAATCAGAGGACGTAGAGGGACATGAAGGGGACAGGGACATTCCAGGTGACAGCAAGGGAGGGGACAAGATCAGCCTGGGACACAGTGGGACATGGCAGGGACATCCCAAGTTTTGGAGGGACACAGAGGGGACAGGACACAGAGAGGACATGGAAAGGACAGGGACACCCAGGGCCATAGTGAGGGGACAAGGTTGTCCTGGAACATGAAGAGACACAGAGGGGACAGGGACATCCCATGGACAGCAACAGCAGGGCAAACAGTGCTGCATCTCCATGGTCCTAGTGGTGACAGTGACAATGGTGACAAGGGCGCCGGTACCTCGGCGGAACGTGCCACCAGGGCATTGCGGTTCTCGATGCGGTAGGTGATGGCACTGGCACGGCGCGGCAGCAGCACCGACACATCGAGGTTGAGCTCCAGCTGCCGCGGAGTTGCCACCTGGTAGTGGGCCAACGCTTGGAATACCAGGATGGTGGCCTGCAGGGACACTTGTGTTACCAGGGCTTGGGGACACTGTCTGGAGCATCCCCAAAGCCCCCTGGGTGGCCCTGAGTCCAGGGTGACCCGAAGTCCTGGGGCCACCTGATATCACCTGGAACATACCCTTGGGGGTCTTATGGAGCAGAGATGTCCCCCAGGGACAGGTGGTGTCCCTGAGGGTCCCCAGGGTCTGGAGGTGTCCCCAGGGATTTGGGTGTCCCCATGGGACAGGCCTTTTGGGTTTTCCAAAACCCTTGAGATCCTGTGGGACCAGAAGTGTTCTACAAGGACATGCCATGTCCCTGGGGGTCCCAAGGGCCCTGAGGTGACTGACCCCCAAGCCCTGAGGGGTTTCCCAATGCCTTTGGAGTCCCGTAGGACCTGAGATGTCCCCCAAGAGACATGCCATGTCCCTGGAGTCCCCACGGCTACAAGATGACCCCTCAACCCCCAACAAAGCCCTCAACCCCTATCTTCCTGTCCCCCTTTCCCATGGCAGTGGGTGCCAGGACAGCACCCACGGCTGCCAGGGGGGGTCTGTAGCCCACCTGAGTGGAGCCATAGCCACCACCGAAGTAGTTCTGCTGGGCAAGCCAGCGGGCCACCGGCCCTGTCAGCTCCGGCTTCTCCATTTGCAGCAAGGCCAGCAACGCGTAGGACGTCCCCTCGATGTTGTAGGTATGGGCGTTGCGTTCCTCCCAACGTTTGTTCTCTGGGGTGACATCGATCCCTCAGCATCCTCTAGGGATGATTTCTCCCCCCACCAGGTAACCCATAATTACACCACCACCCCCCCCCCCCCGCCAGTTTTGTCCTCCCTGGTGAGACGTCACCTTTGGAAAACTTCATGAGAACTTTCTCGCTTTTGAGTTTTCCTGTCAGGGCCAAGGCATAGGAGGTCAGGGCCACCGTGTAGGGTCGGGTCAGTGACTGGTACCTCCGGGCGAGGTATTCAGCAGCTTTGGTGATGCTCCCCTCCAAGCTCTGGGCAGAAAGGATGGTAAGTTTGTATTCTCAGGTGGCCGTTATAAGGGTTGGGCACCTCTTCTGCTATGTGACAGGTGCCAGTTTCCCCCTTTCTCCTCATGTGGGGTTGAGGACTGGGCCACTCACGTTGACATGGTCCTTGCAGACCTCCCGGGACTCCTGCAGCGCGATGAGGACAAAGGCTGTCAGTGACACCTCGGGCTCAGCACCCTGGTAGCCTCCCTGCGTGATAAAGTGGAGGGAAAAAACCCCCTTGGGATCGTGGTTTTCGCTGCAAGCTCTGTCCAGTCAACGCTCATCCCTGTCACCCAACATAGTCCTTTCCCCACAGCTCATTCCAAAAGCCCATCCTCGAGCCAACAGGGCCTTGGCCACCAGCAGGGACAGGGTTTGGGTCCCCCCATACCACCATCTCCTTATGGATGACAGGAGCATCTTCTTGGAAAATCCCGTCTGGTTTCTGCTTCTCCAGGATGAGCCATTTCACAGCACCACAAACCACCTCGGGCTCAATGTCTACCAACTTGATGGCCATGGCAAAGACTTTGGCCACGTAGGCTGTCAACCTGGGGACAGGAGGATCTTAGCATCATGTCCAACCCTGTCACCTGGACCTGCTTGGTGGTGGCAATATGACCCTCACCAGGTGCTTGATGGGCGGTCCTTGAAGGCGGCATAGGAGCTGTCAAGTTTCCGGAAAGCAAGTTGTTGGGTGTAACCTGGTGAGGAGATGGTGGTTGGCCAACACAAGAACCTGGGGGTGGCTTCAGGCCACCAAGTGTCCTCCAGCCGTTGGCCAACACAAGGAGCACCCAACCAAGCTGAGGTAGCTTCAGGCCACCAACCCACTCCGCACCACATTCCAGTGCAAAGCAGTAGCTCTAGAAATCCCCAAACTGGTAGCACCCAACCCATGTCTTCTTCAAAGGTGCTGGTTTCTTCAGCACCTTGGAAGATGGCAACATTTTACACTCGAAGAGAGGAAACCAAGGGATGCACCCACCCTTTGGGGGATGCTCCTACCCTTTCTAATCAAGTTGATGGCCTCAGTGCGGCGCTCAACACCAATGCTTTCCCACTGCAATGTGTTGTCCAGGTAGTGGGTGGCAATGACGGTGGGTGTCATCCCGATCATGTTCTGCTCCCCGCAGCCCGCTGGCGTCACAATGAGGTGCTTCAGCTTGTCCCCGTTGATGGCTTTCTCCACCATGATGGACACAGGGTTGCCTAGACCAGAGGAAGGCGAGATGTCAAGCCAGGAGTGTCCTGCTCCCTCCCAGCTTGTCCCCACCTGTGTCCCTTCCCCTGCTCTCACCTTGGATGCTGACTTTGGTCTCCGACTCAGTGTTGGGGACAATGTCAGAGAGGTTTGCTGCCCTCACCTTCTCTTCCTGTACACCATCTGTGGGGCAGGGAGGCCAGGATGGAGATGGGTGACCCCAAATCCTTCAGGCCCCCCCCCCTGAGGTGACCAAGCCCCGCAGCAGGATGTCCCTTGTCCCCCAAGATGTTTCAGAGCCATACCAGGATGTCCCTTCTCCCTTGAGATGCCCCAGCTCCATAGAATGATGTCCTTCATTCCCTGAGATGCCCCAGCTTGATAATGGCACGTCCCTTGTCCCTCCAAGATGCTCAAGCTCCAAGTAGGATGTCCCTTGTCCCCAAGGATGCCCCAGACCCACAGCAGGACACCCCTCATTTCCTGAGATGCCCTAGCTCCAAAGCGGGATGTCCCTTATTCCCTAAGATGCCCCAGTCCTACCCTTGGTGGTACATCCTTCATCCCCCAAGATGTCCCAGACCCACAGTGGGACTTCCCTTGTCCCCTGAGATGCCCCAGCTCCTTCCCTCAGTGGCACATCCCTGTGGGGCTGAGACATCCCCAAGACCAGCTAGGGTCACTCACTGACTCCCTTTGTCTTCGGGTCCAGCTCAATGATCTTCACTGTCTTCTCCAACCTCATCCCTTCGGGCTGCAGAGGCAAGAGTCCAATGCTAAAGGCTGGGCTGGTTTTGGCTCCCCCCTTCCTACCCTCTCTGGGCTGTCCAGGAAAGGAGTCCCAGTGTAAACCAGCACCCCCAGGTCATGGGACAAACTGGGAGAGCCCCAGGAGATCACACTTGAGCATCCTGGGTGGAGGATCCTTCATCCCTGGGTACCAACACCAGGATGAAAGTGGAGATGGGGCTGTCACAGGAATACCGTGCTGGGGACATCTCAGGGATGGAGGTGGCACCATGTGGTGGAGACACCATGAGCAGCAATGGCCACTCACCACAACTTTGAGCTTCTTCTTGACACCATCAGCCACGTAGCGGCCCCGGACGGCTGCCTTTACTTCAACATCATGCAGCCCCAGCTGCAAGGGCACGATGACAAAGGGCACGGCCCACGATGACTGAGGTTTCAGCTTGAGGATCTGCTGGTAGCGCGCCTTGGAGGTGGAGGCGCTGCACAGGGCTGGGTTGTGCATCAGCTCCACACGCACCTGCAGGGCACAGAGATGTTGGCCTTGGGGTTCAGGTGGCCACAGATTCCCCAGAAGCCCAGGTGTGGGTTCTCTGCTAACCGTGATGTCATGTGTCCAGTAGTTGTAGAGGATGGCACGGATCTCCACCTGCTCGTTCCTCACCACAGAGTAGGGCAGGCGCAGGTCAATGAAGAACTCTTTCATCACCGTGATCTCATAGGGGTCAGCCACACACAGCCCTGCGGGGTGGCCCCCGGGGACATGCGATTCAGGCTTATGGGCTTGCTGGGCCCCTCATGTCCCAAGAACATCCCCAAGGCTTTGAGAGATCCCATAGAGTCCTCCCAAGGCTTAGGGGATCCCTCAAGTCCCAAGAAGTGCCACCAAGCTTTGGTGGATCTCCTCAAAGTTTGGGGCACCTCTTCAGTGGTATGCACCCCTCTAAGATTTTGGAGATTCCTCAAACCCCAAGGAAACACACCAGACTTTACGGGACCCTTCAAGTCCCAGGGACAATCCCCAAGCCTTGGGGGATTCCTTTGATCCCCAGGGACACGTTCCTATTCCATCACGTACCCTTGGTCTGTGAGAGGCTTACGGCCAGGACCTCCCACGTGGTGATAGAGTCCTTCAGGTACACAGGCAGAGTCTTCGTAGAGATGCTGGAGAGGATGGGAATGACCAAGGGGGTCATAACTGGCCCCAAACCAGGCTAGGGAGGTGTAACCAGCCACCGAGCTGGAGTAGGGGGGGTCATAGCTGGTCCCCAAGCTAGACCAGGGGGTTGTAGATGGCCCCTTAGCTGGACCAAAGTGTCCAAGGTCCCAAGGCAGCGCCAGGGGAGTCAAAGGTGGCCATTGTCTGGACTTGAGAGGAATCATAGCTGGTCTCCAGACTGGGCAAGGCAGTGTCCAGAGCTGGACAGGGAGGAGGTAATGATCCCCAAGTTGGGCTATGGTGTGGAGAGGTAGTGGGACAAGGGCACAGGGCTCACCCCAGCTCATTGGGCTGCTCCGTCAGCGGCTCCACCTGCCACAGCCAGCTCTCCGGGAAGAGGCTCCGTGAGGTGATGTCCTCATCAGCCAGGAACTCATCGTCCGCCTCACCTGGGGGTGGCAACATTCCTCTTGACTGTGGCCTCAGTGGCCCAGCCCTTGGGTGGAGGCAGTGTCACCCCAGCATCACCCAAGCACCACCCTTGTTTTGCCCAAGCATCATGTAGGCACCATCCAACTTTCACCCAAGCATTGCCCAAAATTCATCCAAGTATTGCCCAAGGATAGCACAAGCGATGCCTGAAGTTCACCTGACCTTCACTCAAGCTTCACCCAACTGCCAACCCCACCATCACCCCACCATTGCCCAGCACTTGCTTCGAGCCAGCGTGAGGTGGAACTCGCGCTGCTTTTGGTCGCGGATGCCCTTGATGTAGTTGCAGCAGTCAAGGAAAGCCCGGATGCAAGCTTCTCCATCCTGGATGTAGTTGGTCCGATGCTCGCAGCTGTGGCCCATGGGGTTTTCCTTCATGCCGTCCTCACAACACTTGCGTAGCATCTTGTCTGTGTACTCGGCCGCTGCCAGCACCAAGGCACCCAACTGGCACCCAGTCCCAAAGCCCCTGGCCTGAGGGCCACTGGGGACATGGGACACTCTGGTGTCCTTTGGGATATGGGATGCTGTGGTTTCACTGGGACATGAGACACACTAGTGTCCCTTGGGATGCTGTGCTATCACCGGGGACGTGGGACACTCTGATGTCCCTCAGGGACATAGGACACTGGTGTTGACTGGGACATGGGATACTCTGGTGTCCCTCAGGGACGTGGGACAATCCAGTGTCTCCAGGGGCATAGGACTTTCCAGTGTTCTTGGAGACATAGGACACTCCCAGTGCCACCTACCCTTAGTGCCTTTGTACTCGAGGAGCTGCAGGGAGCGACGCTTGCGTTTCGCAGGCTGGGGACACTGAACCTCTGGGGACAGAGAGGACACAGGTCAGGACCCCATGGTGTCACAGACCCAAACCCAGGTGTCCCTTCTCCTTGACATCACTTGCCGCATCCCAAAGCTCAGGGGACACATTGACCATCCCTGAGGTGTCACACTCCCCCATCCTCGAAGTGCCACATCCCCAAGGTGTCACCTACCCCATCCCCAAGGTGCCACCCCAGGTTGTCCCAGTCCCCAGCACGTCCCCTACCCGCTCGCTGCGGCGTGGTGATCTTCATGTTGGTGACCAGGCTGAGGCCAGCATCAGCAAAGACACCCACATTGTCCTTCCCGCTGCCTGGGGTGCAGCCGATGTCACTCTTCTCCACCGTGTCCCAAACCTGCGACCAACAGGGCACAGCCATGACAGCCACCGCTGCCACCCAGGGACAGTGGGGATGGAGACCCGGGCACCCACCTTGGACTGGGTGAGCTTGTTCTTCTTGCTGAGGACGAAGACACCCTTGTCCACGGCCACCAACCCCACGTGGGCATTGTGGTCACCCTCAATGCGCAGCCGCATGGGTGTCCCTGGTTCGTGCACCCGGTTGTCAGCCTCCGTCGCTCCCTTCACCACCAGCTGCCAGGGACATAGAGGGAGGGGGTGTCATGTCCATGGGATGCCCCAAAAAGACCTTTGCCACACCCCAAGGAGTTGCCCCATGGGGGTAGCCCATCCCCACAAGGTCCTCCAGGGGTAGCTGATGGCTGTGTCCTCCACCATGGAATGTCTGGACCATCAATGGGCCACCCGGGCCACCCAAGGTGCCCCCGTGAGATGCCCAAGTCTCCCATGGACTGTCCAAACCACCTAAGTGCCACTCAATCCCCATCATGGGCCGCCCAATCCCTATCATGGACTACCTCAAGGGCCACCTAAACCACCTCCGAGGCCCACCCAATGCCCTCACAGGCCCCCCTGACCCCTAGGACAGTGGGGACACACTCACAGTGCCCATGCAAGTGTCCTTGACATCAACCCAGACAGAGTCTGCAACAATCTCGCCGGGCATCACGTAGTAGTAGGCCACGATGCGGAAGGAGGGGATGAGCTCAGCCGTCACTGGCAGTGACATGGTGACCAGGCTCTGGCCAGCCTCGTGCCGCTGTCGCCCCACACGGACGATGCGTCCCTTGCTCATAATCTGCGGCGGGCAAGGAAAGGCAGGGTTGGTGGGCGTCTGGACACGTAGGTCCCCAAGATGGAGGGCAGCTGGCAGAGGCCAAGCGTGCTCACCAGGTAGGTGAAGTACGGGACGGAGTCACGGACGGTGTTGATGTTGCTCTTGAGGTGGAAGTTCACAGCGAGGTTTTCACCAGGCTGCAGCTCAGTGGCCCCCACGGCCAGGTGGAGGAGGTTGCCGGAACCACCCTGGCTACGGTAAGCTTCGGCAGTCATCCGCCGTGAGGCCTGGCGTTCGAGAGGCAGCCCCGGCTGGTCTGTCCGCACCTGCAACACAGAGGACACAGTGGCACTTGGTCAACAGGGAGAAGCATGGACCTGGGCGTGGAGGTCTTGGCCACAGTAGAGGCTGTCCTGGTCTCCCTGATCCCCGCTGCTGTGGTCCTTGGTCAATGGCAATCATCTCCTTGGTCAACCTGCTCATCTCTGCTACCCTGGATGTCCTGGCTACTCCAGTCAACTCAACCACCCTAGTCCCCCTGACATTGGCCCTCCTGGTCCTTGGCTACCCCGAACATCTTGGCCACTGTGGTTCCCCTGACCTTGGCCACCTCGGTTCTTGGTCACTGGTGAACCATGCTGATCCTGGCTGCAGGCCACCATGGACAACTTGGCCACTATGGACATCTCTGCCAGTCACCCTGACACTGGTCATGCTGGTCCTCGATCACTCTAGATGTCTTGGTCAACCCAATTGTGTTGGCCGCCATGGTCCCCCTGACACCAGCCATCCTGCTCCTTGGTCAATGGTGACAAGGACAGCCCTGGTCCTTGGTCACTCTGGACATCTCAGCCAGGTTGGTTGTCTTGGCAACCCCAACCCCCAGGTCACTTCACCTGGCCCTGTCCCCAGGCACCTTGGCCACCCCAGTTCCAAGGCCACCCTGGTAGCCATCTCCACTCACAGTGATGGGGACAGTGTCCTTGTTGGCCGGCATGTTGAGGATCAGCTTGGCTGTGCCATCACGCTGGGTGGAGACGAGACCCTGGAAGCCATCAGCCTTAACGGTGACACGTGGAGCTGGGGACTCATCTGGGTTAGTGACATAGACCTGCAATGTATGTGGTGTGACATGAGGTCATTACATGGGGACATGGCATGAAGAACATGTCACCTGGTACCATCCAGGTGACTCAGGGACAGATCACGGTCCCCAGGCCCTCTCCAGGTGACACAGTGATATGACACGGGGACAGACCCTGGTCCCCAAGTCTCCTCCACCCACAAACCCCCAGGCTTGACCCATCCCCATCCCGATGGTGGGGACCCCGGTACCATGGGGGTCCTGGGCCAATGCCACCGCTGTCTCCATCCCTATCCCCAGATGCCATTACCGTCAGATCAAAGGGCATCCCTGGCTTGAAGTACTTCGGAGTGTGGGTGAAGTGGATGGTGTACGGGGACGTCACGATGCGGATGCCACTGCGCTGTGCCTCCACCATGTCACTGCCTGCAGTGGCCACGGGAATGGCCAGGTCACCCAGCGCCAGGACAGGGGTCCCAGTCCCCTCCCAGGGCCTCATCTGACCTTGAGTGGCCCCAGATGTCCCCAACCCTACCTGTCCTCATCCTTGCTGTTCCCAAGCCCATGTCTCCCCATCCTCATTGTCCCCAACCCTACCTTTCCTCATCCTTGCTGTCCCCAACCCATGTCTCCCCACCCTTTGCTGTTCCCATCCCCCTATGTCCCCACATGTCCCCAAGTGTCCCCCCACCTACCCAACTTGTTGAAGACTGTGAGAGACACATCCACCCCATGGCCTCACACACCCCTGCTATCCCTATTCCCCCAAGTCCCCTGTGTCCCCTCCAATCCCCCTGCACACCTGACTCAGTGAGTACGGTGACGGAGACGTAGAGTGAATGTCCCACCAGCTCCTGGGGGTTGGCGAATCGCTGCCGCAGCGTGGCCATGGACAGCACAGCTTCCCCATCCCCGTCGGTCACCTGCAGCATGGAGTTGGTGGGACAGTGGACAGCCATGGGGACTGGGATGGGGACAGGGATGAGGATAGGGATGACAGGGCTCAGCAAGGGTCAGGGCTCAACATGGGACTGGAATAGGGACAAGAGATGGGGACAAAGACAGGGTCACCTGGACGCGCCGCAGGGACTGGGGGATGCTCTTCTTCTCATCATCCACCATAACGCCAAAGAGGACAAAGGCTGTTCCCTGCAGGCGCTTCCCGTACAGGTACCTGTGGACAGGCTACCACTGTCACCATCAACCCCTGTCCCTGTGTCCCCATCACAGCCACATCGTTGTCACCCCATGTCCCCCCATCCTCTTGTCATGCAACCCTGTCACCCCATTGCCCTATGTCCTCATGGCCCTACCCCTGTTACTCCACATGCCCATGTGCCCCTGTCATCCCACCACGCCCTGCCACCTCCATGACCATCACCCTGTCCCCTCCTCACCCCTGCCGCCATCATCCCATTTCCCCACCTCCCCATCACCCCCAAACCTGTCACCTTGCATCCATGCCACCCCCTCATCCCTGGGAACTTTGAGCAGGAGCAGAGCAGGAATGTCACCCCACATGTTTGGTGTGACCCCCAAAATGAGCAGTTTTGGGGTCCCCATCCCACCTGGCCGTGATGGACACACGGAAATCCTCATTCCGGTCGATGTAGAGGAACTTCTCCTCTGGCTCCAGGACCACCTCAAAGCTTGGCAGCACTGTGGGGATGGACACCCAATGGAGAACTCAAGCATCCAGGACAGGCACAAGAGACCCAGGTGTCTGGGGACCCCCACCCCACCGTACCATATTCCTTGACTTCAAATTGGGTGCTGAAGACCTGTTCTGGTGAGTCTTCGAATTTGGCCATTATCGTCCATGTCCCCAGGCTGGAAAAGGCAGGCGACAGGGTGAGGGGCAAGCCTGGGGCCACGCATGTCCCCGGGCCACCCTGGGAGGTGGCACCTACCTGACGACCTCGGGCAGGTTGTGGTTGAGGGAGAAGATGCCGGTCTTCATTGGCGAGGACACAGGCACTTGTCTGATGATGACATTATCAGGCGTCTGAAGGGACATGGAGCGGTTGGGGATGGTGGCATGGGTGGCAGTGTCCCCATGTCCCTGTGTCCCCAGCGGGCACCCACCTTGACCTCCACGATCACAGTCTTGGGCACTGGCTCCATAAGATGGCCCAGAGCAAAGAGGCGGCAGAGCACTGGGAGGGGACATGGGGATCAAGGTGAGCAGGGAAGGTGCTGGGGTATCCAGAAATGGGAGCTGGACCCCAGAATGAGTGCTGGGTCCCAGTGGAGATGCCAGGAGGATCTGGCAGGGTGCTGGGCCCCAAGGGGGACATCATAGAGAGGTCCCCAAATGGGTGCTGGACCCCAGCACCCCAAGTTCATGCCAGCACCCCAAGGTGCTGTGGAGGAGACCCAACACCCCAAGATGCCACCAAGACCCCAAGGTGCTATGGAGGGGACCCAACACCCCAAGGTGCCACCAGCACCCCAACATGCCATGGGGAGACCCACCAGTGGAACCAGGGGTGTAGATGGGCTTGTCAGTCTGCACAAAGATGTAGCCACTCTGGAGTGACACCAGCAGCACCTTCTCCAGGGTCACCTGGGCCACCCGCGCCGTCACCGAAACAAACTGCTTCCCCACTGCCTGTGGCAGCGCCTTGGCCAACACCTGTGGTGACAGTGGACACCAGGTGGCACCTGCACCACAGGGATGGGGCAGGGGACAGCAGATGGCACCCATGCCCAGGGAACGGGGCTGAGGATGCCGGGTGACAGTCCCCAAGGACTCCAGGGTGACTGTCATCAAAGACCCAGGGGCAACCATCCTCTAATCATAGGGTGACCATCTCCAAGGACCCCAGGGTTACTGTCCCCAAGGACCTCAGAGCAACCACTCCCAAAGACCCCATGGTGACCATCCTCCTCCTAGATCCCATCAGCCCCATGGTGATTCTCCACCATCTCGTATAGGTTTGACCCTCATGGGTCACCCTTCCCGGGGCAGCAGGGGGCAATGACCATCAGGGAGGTGACATGGGGGTGGTGACGTACTTTGATAGTGGCGGTGGCCAACATGCCCTCGGCAGGGCTCAGCGGCATGCGAGTCTGGTAGAGCACGTGACGTTTGAGGGGAAAGTCCTGTACCAGGAGGGTGGCCTCGGTGGGGGACGTCAATCCCGGTGCCTCCAGCACAACCCGCTCCTCTGTCTCCAGCCGCAGCACCGCCGGTGTCACCATCGAAACCCTGGGGACACCGGCCGTCATGGGGGGCTGTCACAGGGTCCCCCAACAGCACCCTGGGGACCTCATAGCACCTAGATTCCCCCAATCTGTCCCCACAGCACCCTAGGGACCCCTGATCTGTCCTCCCACAGCACCAAGCACTCTGGGGACCCAATGGCACCCCACAGACCCCCCCCAATCTGCCCCATGGGCTTGAAGCAGCCCCAAATCCCCCATTGCACCCCAATATCCCCTCTATTGCACCCCAATGTTTCTCCCATTGCACTCCAACACCCATCCCTGGGGGGGGGGGGTCCTAGAAAGAGAGCTCCCATCTGGTGGGGGGGTCCTGGTCAGGGGGGTCTTGTAGGTTGGGGGTCCCTGGCAGGTGGTTCCCAGTTGGGGTGGGGGTCCCAGACAGAGGGGTCTTGATTCTGGGGGTGCTGGATATGGGGGTCTTCTTCCTCAGCATGGGGGGGTCCTGGCCATGGTGGGGGTTCACCATGGGGGTTTCATCTGGGGCAGGGGAGCCTTGTTGGGGAGGGGGTCCCAACCATTGGGGTCCCAGCCAGGGGGTCTTATGGGTGGGGATCCCATGGGTGAGCGGATCTCAGGGTGCAGGGATCCCATGGGTGGGGTGTGGGGGTGTCCCAGAAGAGGAGATCCAATGGATTGGGGGGGGGGGCATGGGTGCACGGGGGATCCCAGGGTGGATCCCAAGGGGGAGGGGTTCCTAGAAAAGGGGGTCCAATGGGTTGGGGGGAGACGCATGGGTTGGAGGGGGGGGTACATGGGGAATCTGGTTGGGATGGGGGGGGGTCCCCGTGACTCACATTTGGGCATGGGTGGGGGCCGCATGCAGCAGCAGGAGGCCGAGGAGGAGGGCCAGCGCCGGAGTCCCCATGGCTGTAGGGGGGGGTACGGGGACAGGAGGTCTGGGGGGGGTCCTTTTATGGTGGTGTGGCGTCACCAGTTAATGGGTAACCAGTGCCTGCATGCCCGGGTCCACCCACACCAGCACCCAGGACGCCTGAGTCCACCCATATACAAGGGGGGTGGGGGGGCGGATGCCTGGGTCCACCTATGTGGGGGCTGGGAAGGGTCTGCTGGGACCCTTGGGTCCACCCATGCCCAGGTGGGACCCACTGAGGATGGGGGTTAGGGGGGGGTCCCAGATCTTTAGGTGGGGGCTGGGACCCACAGGAGGCCTGGGTCCACCCACGTGGGGGTGGGGGAGGGACTGCCCGGACCTGGGTCCTTCCTCATTTCGGGGAAGGCAGCTGGCGAGGGGCCACCGGGGTTGCGACACCGTATGGGTGGGTGGGGAGGGAGGAGGGACACCAGAGGGGGGCATGCGACGGGGAATGGGGGGACACCAGGGGACACCCATCACCCTCCTGGGTTGTGGGGTGGGGAGGACCCAGATGCCTGGGTCCCCCCCTGGACCCCTGATACTTGGGTCCCCTCTGGGACCCTTGGTAGGACCCAGACGCCTGGCTCACCCCCGAACACTTGGCAGGACCTGGAGGCCTGGGTCCCCCCCTGGACCCCTGATACCCAGGTCCCCTCTGGCACCCTTGGTAGGACCCAGATGTCTGGGTCACCCCTGACACCTGGATGCCTGGGTCCCCCCCAAACCCTCGGCAGGACCCAGACACCTGGATCCCCCCTGGACCCCTGATACCCAGGTCCCCTCTGGGACCTTTGGTCGGACCCAGACGTCTGGGTCACCCCTGACACCTGGATGCCTGGGTACCCCCCCAAACCCTCGGCAGGACCCAGACACCTGGATCCCCCCTGGACCCGGACACCTGGGTACCCCCTGAGACCCCCGATGGGTCCTTGAGGCCTGGGTCACTCATGGGACCCATTGGGTCACCATGCCCAGATGCCTGGGTTCCTCATGGGACCCTCGGTGTGGGTGCAGGCACATGGATGCCCCCATGGGTCCCGGACACCTGGGTCCCCCCCATGAGCCCCCCGTTCCTCCCACCACCACTGCAGGCTGTGACCGCAGGGGCCCCCCCAGGGGTGACAGTTCCTCCCTGCCCACAGGCGCAGGGGCGGAAGGGACCCCGGCATCCGGGTACCGTATTGACGTTCCCATTGGCCCCTGCGGCACCCTGGGGCGCAGGCGCGGCACCGCTGGCTTCCGGCACCCCCAGGCCCAGCTGGGCCCCGCCACTGCTTCTGCCCGCACTGGGGGGTCCCCGAGGCCGCCAGACCCTCCCCAGACGTGGGTGCGCCAGCGGGGAAGGAGTCCATCGCCATCCGGTCTTCTCCGGGTGTGGCGTCGGCGGTGGGAAGGAGACCGACGCCGACCGCTTCTCACCACCAGTGGCTGCGCTGCGGGGCCCCATTGCCACTGGCTCCTCCCCAGGCGTGGTGGTTCTTGGGGGAGAAGGACCCTCATTGCTGTAGGAGCCTCCCCAGACGTGGTTCAGACTCGGCTCCTCACCAGAAGTCATCCCACCAGTGCCTCACCTCCATCAGAACTTTCCCAGAAGTGGCTGCGCTGCAGGACCTCATTTTCTGCTGCTTCTCCCCAGAAGTGGTCCCACCAAGACCTCTCTCCATCAGCTGCTCCTCAGAGAACATCCCACCAAGGCCTCATCGCCATCAGCTCCTCATCAGAAGTGGTCCCACCAGGGTCTCATCTGCATTGGCTCTTCCTCATAAGTGGTTGTACTGCAGGACCTCATCTTCTGCTGCTCCTCCCTAGAAGCAATCCCACCAGGACCTCATCTTCTGCTGCTCCTCCCTAGAAGCAATCCCACCAGAACCTCATTTCCATCATCTCCTCCCCAGGAGTGGTCCCACCAGGACCCCATCTCTACTGGCTCCTCCATAGACACCATCCCACCGGGACCCCATCACCGTTAGCTCCCGCAGTCAGCAGCCACCATGGAGGCATGGAGGCAGTGTGCCCGCTGGCTGGTGGCGGCGCGGGTGCTGCCTGCGGGACACCGGGCGAGCAGCCCCGGGGGGCAGGTGTGGGACCTGGCACAGGCACTGCGGGATGGAGTGCTGCTCTGTCACCTCCTCAATGCTCTCCTGCCTCGCGCCGTGCCCCCCCGGGACATCTGTCCTCGTCCCCAGATGTCACAGGTGCGACCATGGGCAAATACCCACTGGGGTGGGGGGGTGGAACTGCCCCAAGGTGGGGTAACTGGGGGGTAATTGTCCCAGGAAGGGGTACTGGGGTGCTGGTGCCAGTGGGGATGATGGTGACAGTGACAATGACGGTGACTGGTGTGAATGGGGGTGATGGTTATGATGACGAGGACGATGGTGGTGATGGTGACAGTGGGGGTGATGATGATGGTGGTGATGCTAGTGCTGATGGGGATGAAGATGACGGTGACCATAGGGGTGACAATGATGGATGGTGAAAACAGGGGTGATAGTGGTGGTACCAATTGACAATGCTGTTGACAATGACGTTGATGATGATGGTGACAGTGACAAAGATGGGGATGACAGTGATGATGATGGTGATGATGGTGATGATGATGGTGATGATGGGGGGTGATCATGATGGTGTCAATAGGCATCATGTTGACGATGATAGAGACCATGGGGGTGATGATGACCATGACCATGACAATGATGGTGATGCTGGTGATGCTGGTGCAAATAAGGATGGCAGTGACAGTGACAATGGTGGTGTTGGTGATGGTGGTGATCACAGTGATGATACCAATGGGGGTGACGGTGATGATGACAGTGTTGGTGACAGAGATGACGGTGGTGCCACTGTCGATGGTGGTGCCAATGGTGGTCACAAATGGGGGAAGATGATGGAGTTGATGGTGCTGATGGTGCTGGCAGTGGTAGTGACAATGATGGCAATGGTGACACTGGGGGTGACAGTGACAATAGGGGTGACAATGGCAGTGCTGATGGGGGGGATGATGCTGGTGCTGGTGACGGTGACACGGTGCCACCACAGTTCTTGTGCCTGAGGAACATCCGCACCTTCCTGACTGCCTGTGCTGACAAGTTTGGGCTCCCGAAACACCGTCTCTTCGGTGCCTTCGACCTCTTTGACGTCCAAGACTTCGGCAAGGTGGGACCCAGGCGTCCGGTTTAGACCCAGGGGGGACCCAGGTGTCTGAGTCCCGCCCCTCCCTCTCCAATGTCCCCTGTCTGTCCCCAGGTGATTGACACCCTCTCGACGCTCTCCTGGACCCCCATCGCCCAGAGCAAAGGCTTCACGTGAGTGCAGTGGACCCACGTGTCCGGGCCCCCTCCCCAAGGGACCCAGGTGTCCTGGTCCCTGAGGGACCCAGGTGTCCGGGCTGTGTCCCCCCCCACCCAGGCCCTTCCCCAGTGAGGACTGCGTTGGGGACGATGACATCTACAGCGGCCTCTCTGACCTCATCGAGTGAGTGGGGCAGATTAGGGGGGGTTAGGGAGGTACTGGGGAGGGTTAGGGGGTGCCAGGGGGCATTAGGGGGTGACTAGGGGGGTATTGAGGGGCATTGGGGGATATTAGAGGGGTATTAGGGGTGATTAGTGGGGTATTAAGGGGGGGTATTGGGAGATACTGGGGGGGTTAGGGGGAACCGGGGGACATTAGGGGGGCACTAGGGGGGTATCGGGGGGATAGGGGGCATTAGGGGGGATTGAGAGATATTAGGGGTGTATTAAGAGTCATTGGAGGGGTATTAAGGGGGCATTGGGAGGTACTGGGGGGTTAGGGGGTGCCAGGAGGTGTTAGGAGGGGTATTAAGGGTCATAGGGGGGTACCAGGGGTATTAGGGGAGATTAAACAAGTTCCGGGGTGCATAAGGGGTTAATAAGGGTATCAGAGGGCATTTGGGGGTATTAGAGGGGTATCAGGGGGTTGGGGGAGACAATAGAGGGGTATTAGGGGGCATTATAGCTGAATTGGGGGTATTATAGAGGTTTGAGGGGGGTCAGAGGGGCACCAAGGGGTATTGGGGGGGCAATAGAGGGGTATCAAAGGTATTAGAGGGGTATCTGGGGGTACCAGGAGGGTAGTGGAGGGGGATTGGGGGTATTTAAGGGGTACCAGGGGATGTTAGGATATCGGGGGAGTATTAGGGGGTTTTGGGGTGTATTAGAGGGGTATTGGGGGGCATTAGGAGGTATTAGGGAGTATTAAAGGAGCACCAAGGGAACTGGGGGGAATTAGGGGAACACCAGGGGGGATTTTGGGAGGATCCAGGGGGATTCGGGGTGCAGTGGGGGTACCGGGCCATCCCCGCACAGCGATACGGCAGAGGAGGACGATGACCTCTACGACTGCGTCGAAGCCGAAAGGGACGACGGCGATGACATCTACGAGGACCTGATGCGGGTGGAGACACCCCCAGCTATGGTGGGTCCCCTTACAGATGTCTGGGTCCCCTCTCGGTCACCTGGGCCCCACCCTGGACAGCCGGGTCCCCCCCACGGACACCCGGGTCCCATTGTCCCCACAGAAGGTGGAGGTGGACCGGAGGCTCTGCTGCCTCCAGGAGTTGCGACAGACGGAGGAGAGGTACACCGAGACCCTCGAGTCCATCTGCCAGGTGGGATGGGGACATTGGGGACATGGTGGGGGGGACACACTAGGGACATGGTGGACATTGGGGATGTGGGGGAATATGGGGGATGTGGGAGACATAGGGGGACATGGGAAACATTGGGGAAATAAGGGGACATGGGGGACATGGAGGGACACGGGGGGACATTGGGGACACGGGGGGACATTGGGACATGGGGGGATATGGGGGACGTGGGGAGATGTGGGGGGACATTGGGGGACTATGGGGACATGGGGGGACTTTGGGGCCACGGGGGGACATTGGGACATGGGGGGACATTGGAGGAATATGGGGACATGGGGGACATGGGGGGACTTTGGGGACACGGGGGGACATTGGGACATGGGGGGATATGGGGGACGTGGGGAGATGTGGGGGGACATTGGGGGACTATGGGGACATGGGGGACATGGGGGGACTTTGGGGACACGGGGGGACATTGGGAGATGGGGGGACATTGGGGACGTGGGGAAACATGGGGGGACATTGGGGAAATAAGGGAAAGTGGGGGACGGGGGAATATGAGGGATGTGGGGAGATGTGGGGGGACATTGTGGGATTATGGGGACATGGGGGACATGGGGGGACATTGGGGACACGGATGGAGATGGCGATGAAGGGGACGGGGACACAGGGACATGGGGCACGGGGACAGGTTCCCCCAGTGTCTTCAGTACCCCCTCCCAGTGCTCCCAGTAATCCCAGTACCCACAGCACTTCCTGCGGCCGCTGCGGTACTTCCTGCAGCCCCAAGACCTCGAGAGCATCTTCATCAACATCGAGGTGACCCCAGTAACCTCCAGTGTTCCCAGTAACCCCTCCCACTGCTCCCAGTAATATCGAGTAACCCCTCCTGCTGCTCCCAGTAACCCCTGGGGCTCCCAGTGCTCCCAATAAGCCCTCCTAGTAACCCCAGAAACCCCCCCATTACCCCAGTAACCTCCAGTGCTCCCAGTAACCCCTCCTACTGCTCCCAGTAATCCCCAGTAACTCTTCCCACTGCTCCCAGAAATCCCCAGTAACCCATCCCAGTGCTCCCAGTAGCCCTCCCAGTACTCCCAGTAGCCCTCTCAGTGCTCCCACTAACCCCCCCAGTGCTCGTTTTCTCTCCCAGTGCTCCCAGTAACTGCCAGTAACCCCCGTAGAGGGTCCTCGGAGGCTCTGTGGGATCCGGGGCGGGGGGGGGGTCCTGGATGGGGGAGGGTCCCCCTCTTTCAGTGGGTGACACCCCCCCCCCCCCCCCTTGCCCCACAGGAGCTCCTGCAGCTGCACCGGCTCTTCCTGGGGGAGCTGCGGGGGGCACTGGGGGGTTCCGGGGGGGGGCGCGGGCTGCCCCCCCTCTTCCTTGCCTACAAGGAGAGGTGAGGGGCAATGGGGTGTCCTGGCGGGCCATGGGGGGCCCTGGGGACAATGGGGGACACAGAGGGGGTCCTGGAGGGGTTGGGGGGGCATTGGGGGACCTGGGGGACAATGGGGGGCCTGGGGGGATGTGGGGGGTGTCCTGGTGGGACAATGGAGGTGGGGAGGCCCATTTTAGGATCCATTTTTGGGGCCAATTTTGGATCCATTTTTGGGGGCAATTTGGGTCTATTTCAGGTCAGATTTTGGGACCAATTCTGTCCATTTCAGGTCTGATTTCAAGTCAAATTTCAGATCCATTTTGGGTCTGATATCATCTCCAATCCTGTCCATTTTGGGTCCAACTTCAGGTCCATTTTGGGTCCAACTTCAGGTCCATTTTGGGGCCAATTCTGCCTATTTTGGGTCCAATTTCAGGTCTATTGTGGGTCCATTCCAGGTCTGGCATCATCTCCTTTTTTGGCTCAGACTGGGGCAAATTCCAACCACGTTTTGGGTGGGTTTGGGTGGATTTGGGTGGTTTCCATCCCTGCAGGTTCCTGCTCTACGGCCGCTACTGCAGCCAAGTGGAAGCGGCCGCCCGGCGCCTCGACCAGCTCGCGACCAACACCGACCTCCGCATGAAGCTGCAGGTGGGCTTAGGTCCCGTCCCCCCGCCCTGACTCCCCTTGGCCACCCCCAAACCCCCAGATGCCCCCCCAAAACCCCCACCCACAACCTCTGCATGAAGGTGCAGGTGGGCTCAAATACCTGGGTCCCCTTTGTGGGACCCCAAGACCCCTGAGACCCCCCCCCAGTCCCCCTGAAGCCCCCCCAGTCCCCCTGGAACCTCCCTTGTCCCCCTGGTACCCTCCGAGCCCCCCCCCTCCAGACTCCCCATGTCCTCCCATCCCTCATGACCCCATGTCCCCCCATGACCCCTCTGACTCCCCCAATCCCCCTGTGACCCCCATCTCCCCCAGTCCCTCCCAATCCCCATGATCCCCCATGACTCGAATGAACCCCCATGACCCCAATGACCCCTGTGACCCCCAGGAGTGTTCCCAACGAGCCAACAACGGGCGCTTCTCCCTGCGGGACCTCCTGATGGTGCCGATGCAACGGGTGCTCAAGTACCACCTCCTGCTCCAGGTCTGCTCCCAGGGGGCACGCCTGGGTCCCTTGGGGAGGGAGGGGGACGCCTGGGTCCCCTGGGTCACACCTGGGTCCCTTGGGGGACATCTAGGTCCCTTGGGGGACACCTGGGTCCTTTGGGGGGACATCTAGGTCCCTTGGGGCATGCCTGGGTCCCTTGGGGAGGGAGGGGGATGCCTGGATCCCTTGGGGGACACCTAGGTCCCTTGGGGCATGCCTGGGTCCCTTGGGGAGGGAGGGGGATGCCTGGATCCCTTGGGGGACACCTGGGTCCCTTGGGGGACATCTAGGTTCCTTTGGGGGACACCTGGGTCCCCTCGGGAATGTCTGTGTCCCTTGGGGGCCCTGGACCCCCCCGGGTCCCGCTGGTGGGGAGAGAATTCCTGACCCCTGCCCCCCAGGAGCTGGTGAAGCTGACCCCAGAACCGACCGAGAGGGAGAGGCTGCGGGCAGCCCTGGATGCCATGAGGGTGGGTCCTGAGGAGGTCCTGGGGGGGTCCTGGGGGGTTCTGGAGGGCTGGATAGGATTCCAGGGGGACTTGGAGTGGTCTAGGGGGGGGCTGAGGAGGTTTGGAGGGGTCTTGGAGGATCCTGGGGTGTCTTGGGGGCTCATGGGGTGTCTTGGAGGGGCTGTAGGGGACTCTTGGGGGGATCCCAAGGGCTCTTGGGGGGGTCCAGGGGTGTCTGGAAGGATCCTGGGGGATCCTAGGGAGTTCTGGGGGGGTTTGGAAGGGTCCAAGGGGGTCTTGGGGGGATCCTGGGGGGTCTGAGGGTGTTCCTGAGTGGGTTCTGGGGGTCTTGGGGGGTTCTGAGGGGATGAACTGGGGATCCGAGGGAGACTGGGGGTCCTGAGGGGTTCCCAGTAAGTTCTGGGGGATTCCAGGTGGGTCTTGGGTTACCCTGGGAGGTCTGGGGGGTGCTGGCGGAAATGTGGGTGCCCTGGGGGGGGTGGATTTGGGGATTCCTGAAGGGGTCTTTAGGGTTGAAGGGGTATTTGAGGATATGGGGGGTGGTGGTGGTGGAGGGTACTGGTGGGTTCCTGGGGTTACCTTGGGGTTTGGGGTGCCTGATTGGTGTCCCCCCAGGACCTGGCACAGTGTGTGAATGAGGTGAAACGGGACAACGAGACCCTGAAACAGCTCACGAGTGTCCAGCTCTGCCTCCACAACATGGTGGGGACTCCCCCCTCCGACCTCCCCAACCCTCCCCTGGGACCCCCCAACCACTCTGTGGCACCCCCAAACTGCCCCGGCTCCCCCTGAACCCCCAGACCCTCCCCAATCCTTCCAAGTGCCCAGCTCGGCCTCTGCAACATGGTGGAGACCTCCCGCCCCCCCCCCCCCCCCAACCCCTCCAGCATCCCTGGGACCCCCCTCATGTCCCCCCATGTCCCTGTGTCCCTACCATGTCCCCCATTTTTCCCCATATCCCCCATGTCCTCCCCAAATCTCCATATGCCCCAGGTCACCCCATGTCCCCATGTTCCCCAATGTCCTCCCCGTGTCCCTTGCCCCCCATGTCCTCCTGTGTCCCCTCACATGTCCCCAATGTTCCCCATGTCCCTGCTGATGTCTGGCACAGCCACAGTCCCTGGCGCAGTTTGGGCGCCCCAAAATCGACGGGGAGCTGAAGGTCTCCAGCACCGAGCGGCGCTCCAAGGTGGACAGGTGGGACAGGGCAAGGGACACCACGGGGACACCATTGGGACATCCATGGGGGCATGGGAACACCAGAAGTACATGGGGTCACCCATGGGAACACTGCAAAGACACCCAAGGGGACATGGGAACACCATGGGGACATGGGAACACCATAGGGACATCATAGCAACATCATGGGGACATGGGGAGACACCCCAGGGATGTGGGGACATCGAGACACTACATGGACACCCATGGGGATGTAGGAAGACCACATGAACGTGGGGACACAAGGACACCATGGGGACATCACAGGGACATCCATGCGGATATGGAGACACATGGGAAAACAGGGACCCCCATGGGGACACCCATAGGGACATAAGGATGGGAACACAGGGACACCATGGGGACACCCTTGTCACAGAGCAGGGGCCACTCCAGGGCAGTGGTAGAGACACCCCAAGGCACATGGTGGCCTTGGGAACTCAGTGCCACCCTCATTCCTGTCCCCAGGTATGGCTTCCTCCTAGACAAGGCTCTGATCATCTGCAAGCGCCGCGGGGACTCCTATGAAACCAAAGATGTCGTGGACCTGCAGAGCCACCAACTGCGGGATGGTGACCTCGGCCCTCGTGACGGCAAGAAGGTACCCTGGGACCCAAGTGTCCAGGTCCCTGGTGATCCCAAGCATCTGGGTCTGGTGGGCCCAATTGTCCAGGTCCTTGGTGGACCTATTAAAGCCTGGTGGATCCATGCGTCCAGTTTGCAGTGGTCACGGGTGTCCACTTCCCAATGAACCCAAGTGTCTGGGCCCCCAGTGAACCCAGGCGTCCAGATCTGGTGGACCCCAGTATCCTTGTCCCTGGTGGACGTAAGTGTCCAGGTCTGGTGGACCCAAACATCCAGGTCCTTGGTGAACCTCAAGTATCCAGGTCCTTGGTGTACCCAAGTGTCCAGGTCCTTGGTGGACACACTGAAGCCTGGTGGCCCCAGGAATGTGGTCCCCAGTGGTTCCAGATGCCTGGGTGGCAGTGAACCCAGGTGTCCAGGTGCCACTGAGCCACACCCATGTTCACAGTGGACCCACACCTTCCTGCTCATCAACACGGCTGGGCTGCAGGGCTACGAGCTCTTCTTCAAGACCCGTGAGTTGAAGAAGAAGTGGCTGGAGCAGTTCGAGATGGCCCTGTAGGTGCCCCTGCACCCTGGGGAGGGGAGCCTTGCCCCACTGGGGGCTGGGTGGCCTTGCAGGGGAGATTTTCCCCCACCAAACCCAGGTACTCCTATCTCTTGCCAGCTCCAACATCTTCCCTGAGCACGCCCTGGCTGATGGGCATGACTTCCAGATGTTCTCCTTCGAGGACACCACATCCTGCAGAGCCTGCCAGATGTTGCTGAGGTAGGACCCAAAATTATGCCTCCCAGTACCCTGAGGGGGATAATGGCAGACAGGGTGACCTGGAAGATGGGGTTGGGGAACTCTGGGGGAAGGAGAGACCCAGGGAAGGTGACTGGAGGTGTGATGAAGTCTTCATGGGTAAAGACTGAGTTGAGGCCAAGGTGGGTCAAAGTCTGAGTCAGTGAAGGATTGGGTAGGTTGAGTCCTGGGGAGGCCAAGGCCAACATGGGTCAAGCCCAAGTGGGCCATGCCAACGTGGATCAAGTCTTGGGTGAGCTGAGGACTGGGTGGGTCAAAGAGCTGATGGGTCAAGCCCTGAGTGGCCCCAAGGCCAAGGTGGGTCAAGGGTTGGGTGGAAGAAAGCAAGGTGGGTCAAGGCCAGGGTGGATCAAGGCCTGGGTGGGTTGAGTCCTGGGTGGGCCAAGGCCAAGGTGGGTCAGTCCCTGGGTGGGCTAAAACTGAGGTGGGTTGATCCTGGTGGGGCCAAGGGCAACATGGGCCAAGAACCTGGTGGGTCAAGGACTGGGTTGGCCCAGGGCCCAGGTGGGTTTAGGACTGGGTGAGTCCTGGGTGGATTGAGGTGGATGGGTGCAGGTGGACCGAGGAGGTGTCTGCATGTGCTAATCATGTCCCTGTGTCCCCCGTGTCCTGGTGTCCTCCCAGGGGCATGTTCTACCAGGGCTACCGCTGCAGCCGGTGCCGAGCCCCCGCGCACAAGGAGTGTTTGGGACGGCTGGGGACCTGCGGCAAGGGCGGTGCCGGTGAGAGGCATCATGGGATGAGGAGTGGGGCATCATGGCATTAGGGAGCGGAACGTTATGGGATGGAGGAGCGGGGTATTGTGGAATACAACATGGCTAATATGGAGCAGGGTATTGTGGGATACAAGATGGCCAACACGGAGTGGGGCATTGTGGAATGGGGTGGCCTGGGTAGAGGAAGGCTTTAAGGGGTGGCCCAGCCCCAGATGGAGCTGGACATTATGGGATACTCTAACGAGGGCCACCTTACACCATGGGAGCCTAATTAGCACCAAATGTTAATCAGGGCATGGGTGAAATACCCCCAAATAACAAAGATTTTCTCTTCTGCCCCACAGATTCAGGCTCTGGCACAAGGAAGGTAACAGCAAAATAGGTGAAAATGGGCTGAAATGCCCCAAATTTGGGAGTGGGGAGGCCCTGGGACTAACTGGGGTCTTGTTGCTTCCCCAGAACAAGTTGCAGCGGCCAGGCCCTGAGAAGAAGCGGGGAGACCTGGGTGAGGACAACATGGGGGGCCCAGACACTGAGGTCCATGTGTTTGGGGGGGTAGAGGGGGTGTCCATGCCCTGGGTGCCTGGGTTCACCCCCACATTGTGTGTCTTCCTTCCAGGCTTGCCCAAGATGGAAGCGAGCCAGCCCTACAGCGGCATCCCACCACCTCCGGGGTCTATGGGTCCTGCCCTACGCCTCAGCCCTGGAGATGTCATCGAGGTCACTGTGGCCGAGGCTGAGCAGCTCTGGTGGCAGGTGGGGATGGGACCCTCATGGCCGTGCTGGGATGGACCTCCGTTACGGGGGGCAGACCACCATGATCATGCTGAAATAGGTCCTCATGATGGACTGGTACAGATCCCTGAGTCCATGCTGGACCCCCATGGTGAGCTCAGACCACAACGGCCATGGGCTAGACTAGACCCTCATGATGAGTTGGGAAGCCACGGTTGGGTTGGACCCCCATGTTGGGGCTGGGCCAGATCTCCACAGTGAGGCTGGACCCCCACTGTAGGGCTGTACCTCCATGGCCATGCTGACCCCAATGGGGGTGGACCCCCACCATGGGGGTGGACCCCCTTGGCCATGCTAGACTCCACAATAGAGATGGGCCAGACCCTCATCATGGGGCTGGACCTCCATGGCCAGGGTGGACCTCTGTGGTCCTTCCAGCCTCCTGGGGAGCAGGGGGTTCCACTCCATGCTCCCCATGGCCGTTCATCCCCAGGGCAGGAACGTGGCCAACGGCGACCTAGGCTGGTTCCCCTGTGCTGCTGTGAGACCCTTCATCTGTGTGAGTATGGAGACTCCAAAAAGTGCCCAGGAGCCCCTGTACCCACCCTGAGGTCCTCAAGATGTTGGGGGTGTCCTGGGATTTGGGGGGAGTGTCTATGGGATATGGCAGAGGGGGAGGTGTCTCAGAGGAGTTACCTTGTGTCCGCCCTTGATCACCAACTCTGCTTCTCTCCCCCAGGTGCCACTGCCGGATCTCTCTGTCTACCCCTGGTCGGTGTTGGGACCCCCCATAGTCCCTGGGGCACCCCAAATCCTCCTCTGGGTTCCCATCACCCTTGGGGACCTCCCCAATCCTCCCCCAGGGTCACCCTATGTCCCCCTGTGTCCCCCAGCACCCCATGAATCATCCCCTGGGGCCACCCCAAATCTCCCCCCAGGGTCACCCCATCCTTCCTGGGGTCACCCTATATCCTCCATAACCTCCCACATCCCTTCCTGGGGTCCTTCATCCTTCCTGCAGTCACCCCATAGCTCCCAGGGCCCCCAAAATCCTTCCTGTGGTCCCCTATCCCTCCTGGGGTCACCCCAAATCCTCCTCCAGAGTCATCCCATAGTGTTTATGCCCCCCCAAATCCTCCCCAAGCCCTTCATCCTTACTGGGGCTCCTCAAATCCTTCCCCAGGGCCCCACAAATCCTTTCTCAAGGTCGCCTCCTTGGCATTAGGGCCCCCAAAAATCTTCTTCTGAGAGCCCCATCCTTCATGTGATCACCTCATAGCTCCCAGGGGCCCTCAACCCTCCTGGTGTGTCCTCCCAACCCTTCCTCAGGGTTGACCCATAATCCCCAGGTCCCCACTCCCCAAATCCCCACAAATTGCCCCAGGGAGGGGTGGGAGATGCCAGTTTGGGGGCTCAGGACCACCATCCCCTAATCCCCAGGTATGCTGGTCCCATGGAGCGGGGGGAAGCTGAGCAGCTCCTGATGCCCCGCTCCGACGGTGCCTTCCTGGTGCGACAGCGGGTGAAGGATGCCGGTGAATTTGCCATCAGCATCAAGTAGGGATCAGGGACACCCCCAGGGTGGTGGGCACGAGGGGGTGGGGGACGCAGATCCTTAGCTCAGCCCACCATGTCCCCCTGCACAGGTACCGTGGGGAGGTGAAGCACATCAAGGTGATGACGGCGGAGGGACTCTATCGTGTCACTGAGAAGAAGGCGTTCAAGGGGCTGGTGGTGAGCATTGGAGCACCCTTCTCTGCTCCCCCCCCCCCAAACCCAGATCTCTGGGTCCCCCCTACATTGGGTTTGGGGGCTGGTGGTGACCCTGTGGCTTGGCCACATCATCCACAGGAGCTGGTGGAGTTCTACCAGCGCAGCTCACTCAAGGATTGCTTCAAAGCCCTTGACACAGCACTTGTGGTGCCCTTCAAGGAGCCTGAGAGCCGGGCTGGTCCTCGGCCACCTGGTAGGACCTGGGGGATGGGGTGAGGTGGTGACTGTGGGATGGAGGTGGTGGGGTCCCTCATTGTGGGTGGTGGTGGGATGGAGGAGGTGGTGGTGGGGATGGAGGAGGTGGGGTCCCCCATCAGGGGGGTGGTGGTGGGGTGGGCATGGTGGGGTGGTCCTCCTTTGGTCATGGTCAAGATGACAGGCTGAAGGGGGACAGCTGAGTCACAAGGATGGAAGAAGGGCAGTGGTCAAGGGAATGGTTGAGGCTGAGGGAGAGGAGCAGCCATGGGATGAGTCAAGGGGGACGAATGGGCTGGGACAAGGGGGGATGGTTGAGTCATGGGGTCCAGTTGGTGGTGGTGGCCAAGAGATGGGTTGAGGGATCAGCGATGGGATGATTCAAGGAGGGACGAATGGCCAAGAGTGACAAGTTGGGACTGGGCCAAGGGGGATGGCTAGGTTCTGAGGACATGTCAATGGAGACGGCCAAGGAGTGGGTTGAGGGAAGGACCATGGGACAGTCAAGGGGGCACAAATGGCCACGAGGACCAGGTGGAGGGGACTCAGCCATGGGGGATAACCTAGGGACTTGTCCACATCCCCGTTCTCCCCCAGGAGCCATGCGCAGCTTTGGTTCGGCCAAAGCCCGCTATGACTTTTGCGCCCGGGACCGGACGGAGTTGACGCTGCGGGAGGGTGACATCATCCACGTCCTCAGCAAGAAGGGCCACCCAGGCTGGTGGAAAGGAGAGATATATGGGCGGGTATGGCCCCTTCTCCACTCCAGGGTTCCCCCCACCCCCCAAGCTCCTCACACCTTCTCCCAACATGTTCTTCTTCTCCCAGGTTGGATGGTTCCCCGCAAACTACGTAGAGGAGGATTACTCAGAGTATTGCTGACCATGGACCCCCACTCCATCCCATCCACCACCTTGTGTCCCACCACCTGTGTCTCCCCTAGAGGCTACCACATCCCTCCCCATCCTCCTCCCCACCATTAATTTATGCCTCTTCCTGCCCAGGAGGGACAATAAACGAGGATGAGGATGAGCTGCAGGGTTGGATTCTGTGGAAAGGGACTCAGGTGTCTGGGTGGGGGATGAGACCACGGGACTGGTTTTTCCGGGAAGGGGCCCAGGCGTCCGGGCAGGCAATGAGGTCACAGTTGTGCAATCAGGTTCTCTGGGAACAGACCCAGATGTCCGGACAGAGATGAGACCACAGGGTTGATGTTTCCAGGAAGAGACCCAGTTGTCTGGGTGGGGACATGGTCATGGGGACAATATCTCCAGGAAGGGACTCAGGTATTCAGAGAAGGTTCGTGGACAAGACTATAGGGTGACCTTCACGAGGAAGGGACCTAGGTGTCACTGTGGGGACAAGGTCATGGGGTCAATATCTCCAAGAAGGGACCCAGGCATTGCGGGGGGGGGACAGGGATGAGGCCATGGGGTCGGTCCCTCCATGAATGGAGCCAGGGTGTGGTGGGTTGACCCTGGCTGGGGGCCAGGTGCCCACCAGAGCCACTCTCTCACTCCCCTCGTTCACCAAACGGGAGAAAAGGCATAACGAAATGCTTGTGGGTCGAGATAAGGACAGGGAGAGATCACTCACTAATCGTTGTCACGAGCAAAACAGACCGAACTTAGGGAATTCATCTAATTTATTACTAGGCAAAACAGAGTAGAGGAATGAGAAATAAAATCAACTCTTAAAACACTTCCCCCCACCCCTCCCATCTTCCCGGGCTCAACTTCACTCCCAGCTTCAACCTTCCCCCCTTCAGCGGCACAGGGGGACGGGAAATGTGGGTTACGGTCAGTTCATCTCACGGTGTTTCTGCTGCTTCTTCCTCCTCAGGGGGAGGACTCCTCTCATCGTTCCCCTGCTCCAGCATGGTCTCTTCCATGGGGTGCAGACCTTCAGGAGCAAACTGCTCCAGCGTGGGGTCCCCCACGGGGTCACAAGTCCTGCCAGCAAACCTGCCCTGGCGTGCGCTCCCCTCTTCATGGGTCCACCGGTCTGGCCAAGAACTTGCTCCAGCGTGGGCTTCCCACGGGCCGCAGCCTCCTTCAGGTGCCTCCACCTGCTCCAGCGTGGGGTCCTCCATGGGCTGCAGGTGGAATCTCTACACCCCCTCATCCTTCCTCCATGGGCTGCAGGGGGACAGCCTGCTTCACCATGGCCTTCACCACGGGCTGCAGGGGGATCTCTGCTCTGGTGCCTGGAGCACCTCCTGCCCCTCCTTCTGCACTGATCTTGGTGTCTGCAGAGTTTCTTACATCTTCTCACTCCTCTCTCTGGCTGCAAAAGCTCTAACTTGTTTTTTTTTCCCTTCTTAACTATGTTATCACAGAGGTGCTGATTGGCTTGGCCTTGGCCAGCGGCGGGTCCGTCTTGGAGCCGGCTGGCATTGGCTCTGTCAGACACAGGGGAAGCTTCTAGCAGCTTCTCACAGAAGCCACCCCTGTAGCCCCCCACCACTACCAAAACCTTGCCACGCAAACCAACACAGTGGGGGACACCCATCACTGCTGTTACGTGCCATGAGCAGCCTCAGGCCTCAGCCCACACTGGGGATGGGCCGGGGGGAGGGAGGAATGGGGGGGGGAGGAGGGAGGAATGGAGGGAGGGAAGCGGTTTGTGGGGCCGTTTGGTGGTTTCGAGGCCGTCCGGTGACACTTCCTCTCTGCCACTGGTGCTGTGGGGCCACCGTGTCCCCGGTCCTGTCTCCTGTCATGGGGTGCCCCCCACTCGCCGCCTGCTTCTGGGGTGAGTCGTGCCCCCCCTGGGTGGGATTTTGAGGTGAAACGGAGGGAAATGGGAAAAGGGAAACTGAGGCAGGCACGGAAGTAGGTCGGGGCTGTAGGAGCTGCAGCGCAAAGCAGCCCAAAATGGCCTGAAATTGTCCCAAAATGGGGCTTCTGGAGCTGGGAGGGGAGTGTCAAGCCCTGAAATGGGGGGGTTGAGCCCCTAAAGGGGGTTTTGACACCTTATGGGGGGGGTGGGTGTGAGCCCCCCAAAAGAAGGGTTTGAGTTTTGGGGGGGGAGACCCCCAAAAGTGGGGTTCTGAGCTCTCATATGTGTAGGATGAACCCCAAAAGGAGGGTTTTGACCCAAAAAGGGGGGATTTGACCCTCGTCAAAGAAAGTTTTGAGCCCTGATGGGGATGTAGAGCCCAAAAAGTGGGTGTTTAACCTCAAAAGGGGATGGTTGAGCCCTGATGGAAGAATGAGCCCCAAAAGAGAGGACTGAGCCCCCAAAATTAAGGTTTGACCTCCAAAAGGGGATTTTTGAGCACTGATAATGGGGTTTGACACCCCCCCCCCCCCCTCGCTTCAAGAAGGCTTTGACCCCCAAAAGTGGGGAAGTTGATCCTGGTGGCTCACTCCTGGGGGGGGGGGGAGGGTGTCCTGGGGTGCTGATCTCCCCATGTCCCCCCCCCTGCCGCAGTGCTGTGCCACCTCCTGAGCTACCTCCCCCCCACTGAGGGCGACCAGACAAGTGAGTAGGGGGAACTGGGATGATTAGAGGGGGGCTGGGAGGAATCTGGGGGGGGGGGTGTCGCAGCGGGAGATCAGGGGGGTCAGACTCAGACCTGGGTCCTGTCCCCCGTGTCCCTCCCCCCTGGGGGGAGGGACCCCACACCTGGGACCCCCGCCATGTCCCTCCAATGTCCCCCCCCTCCATGTCCACTGCAGTGTCCTGTGGTCACTACAGCTGCTCCATCAACAGCTGCTGCCTGCATCATCACAGGATAAGACCCCAGAAGGATCTCTGGGTCTGTGGGTGCCCCCCCGGCATGGTCCCCACCCTCCAAAACTCTTCCATCATCTGCCGGCGTAAGGGGGCAAACACCCCACTTTTACCATTTCCCCCCTTTTTCTCCTCTACCCCCCTCCTTTTTCCCCCATTCTGGGGTTCTGAGCCCCCCCCCACCCTGAGCTGCACAGGCAGGGCAGGATGGGGCACCCCCTCCCTGAGAGGCCCCAAACTGACCCAGCGTTTGGCCCCATACCAGAGCCCTCTTGTAACATCCCCATCCTGGAGGAAAACAAAAAGGCGTGCCATGACTCAAAGGTGGGGTTTGGGGGGGCGGAGGGGGAGAGGGGAGGAAAAGTGGGGTGGGAGCAAAGATGGGGGGGGTGGATGGATGGACAGATGGATGCGGGGATGGAGAGATGGATGGAGGGACAGACAGATGAATGGATGGGTGGAGGGATGGATGGAGGAAGGAACAGAGAGATGGTCAGAGTAAGGGATGGAGGGACAGATGGATGGTTGGGGGGAAGGATGGAAGGATGGACAGATGGATGGAGGGAGGACCAGAGGAATGGAAGGCGGAACAGACGGAAGGACGGATGGTCAGAGGGAGGGATGGAGGATGGTGGGCTGGTGGCGGGAGGGAAGGACGGACAGACAGATGCCCGTGGGGTGCGAGTCGATGCCAACACTCCTGCACCCCAGACCCTGTCAGGGGACACCTGCACCCAGCTGCAGGCCACCCAGAAGCTCCTGCAGCAAGCCTGCACCCAGCCCACAGAGAAAAACCTGCAGGTGATGTGGGGGCGGGCACACGTGTGTGCCCGGGGCTGGGCATGTCTGTGTGTCCATGTGTCCTATGTGCATCCCCCGCACACACGTGCATTCCCATGTGGAACCCCATGTCCAGTCCCTACACATGTGCATCCTCTCTGTGTGTATCCCCTACACGTGTCTGTCCTGGTGTCTATTCCTTATACATGTGCATGGCCTGTGTCTGTCCTGTACACGTGTCCCCTACACATGTGCATTTCTGTGTCCATCCCCTACATGTCTGCATTCCATGTCCATCCCCTACACGTGTCCATCCTCCTGTGCATCCCTATCCCCTACGCACGTGTACGTCCCGTGTCTGTCCCCTACACGTGTCCATGCCCAGTGTGAACCCCTACTTGTGTGCATCCCCATATATGTCCATCCCATGTGTAGCCCCTGTACATGTGTGCACCTCCTGTACACGTGTCCATCCCCATGTACATCCCTCCCCTGCATTGCCCTCCCCCATGTGCATCCCCCTGACACACGCGTGTGCCCTGACACGTGCCCCCCCTGCCCCCCAGACCGTGCTGAACAAGCTGCAGATGGAAGCCAACACCACCAAAGCCACCAATCTGCTGCTGCAGAGCACGGAAGCCCTTGTGCTGCAGGCAGCCCTCAAAGGCTCTGGCTCTGGCCCCCAAAACTTCAGCACCTCTACCATGGGTACGCCAGCACCCATGGGTGCCCCCAAACCCCCCTTGAAACCTTGCAGCACCCGAAAAGCATTGCAACACCTCCAAAAGCATTGCAATGCCCCCAAAAGTATTGCAGTGCCCCAAGAACCAGCTTGGTGGCATCACTGTATCCCTTCCCCAAGCTCTGCAAGAGCACAGGGCAAGAGCACCCAAGGGAGGCAAAAGACCCCCAAAAAAGCCTTTTTTTCACCCCAAATCAGAGGCCGCAGTGGAGGTGGTACGTGACAGCTGCCCTCAGACCATGCTGGTGCTGGCGGTGGGCAAGGAAACCCTGACCATCAGCTGCCATGAGGTGGTGAGCAATACCCAAGCAGGTATGGCCACCATGCTGCTCAAAAAAAAGCTCAAACCCCATCAAATTTGGTATTTTTGGGGGCGCGTTTTCACCCAGTTCTCTGGGCAGATGAGCGTGCAGTGGCCTTCATCGTCTACAAGGAGGTAGAGAGGTTGCTGAGTAACATCGCGAAGCAGCACCAGGGAAAGATCAACTCCCAGGTGGTTGGCGGCACTGTGGCAAAAGCTGGCAGCACCTTTAATGGCACCTTCAACATCACCCTGCATCACCGCATGGTGGGTGCTGGGGGGCTGCCCTGGGGTTTGGGGGTGCTTCTGGGGGGTGCACGGGCTGGGGATTTGCACGAGGAAGCGCAAGACGGTTTGTGGTATCGGGTGCATTAGAGCAAATTATAATCGGGGTTGGCAACAGGGCATCACCACAGGGCAAATTTGGAGTGTAGTGATGGTGAATTTTGGGGTTCATCCCCATCCCGGGACAAATTTGGGGTTGGTGCGTGCCTGTTCAGGTACAAATTTGGCTCCCGTGCAAATTTGGGGTCAGTGCATCCCCGCTGCAGTGCAAATTCAAGCTTGGCACATCCCCATCCCATTCCACACCCAATCCAACGGTGGGATGCTCAGCAGGCTCTCCAGGCGGGTGAGAAGCCGCTCTGCGTGTACTGGCAGGTGGAGGGCACCGAAGGCTACTGGACGTCCTCGGGCTGCACCCGCGTTGGGGGTGACACCCTCCACTCCATCTGTGCCTGCACCCACTTCTCCACCTTCGCCATCCTCATGGCTGTCCACCCCATCACGGTAAGATCCCACTCGCACCCTTAAAATAACCATTTTTGGGGCGTTTTCTTCCTTCCCGAACAGTTGCGTGTGGTCACACGCCGGATGGAATGCATGTGTTGTCACGCATGTGATGTCACCTGCAGGAGAGCTTCGCGCTGACAGTGGTGACCTACGTGGGGATGTCGGTATCATTGGTCTGTCTCTTCCTCGCCATCGTCACCTTCCTCCTGTGCCGCTCGCTCTGGAGTGTCAGCATCACCCTCCACCTGCAGCTCAGCATCTGCCTCTTTGCTGCCGACCTCCTCTTCCTTGTGGCTGCATCTTACACTGCCAACCAGGTGTGGGCTCCTTGGGGTCCCCTTAGGTATCTTGGGACCTTGGGGGGCTCCTCAGGGTCATCTTGAACCTCCTGGGGGTCCCCACAGGCTCCTCAGGGTCTCCTTGGGGCCTTCAGGGGCTCCTTGGTATCTCATTTTGCTCCTTTGGGTCTCCACGAGGCCTTTGGGGAGCTTGTGGTGAAAAGGACCCAGGGACATGGCTCTTGGCTGTAGCCCCTACCCTAATAGCTCCAGCAGACCTTCTGCATCTCAGGCTGGGTGGATGCAAGCACCTGGATTATGGGATAACTGAGGCTGGAAGGTTTGGTCCAGCCCCAATTCAAAGCAGGTCCAACTAGTTGAGGTTCTTCAAGGTTGTTGGTTCCGTTTTTGCTCTGGGTGAGTGCCAGCACCTGAATTACAAGATAATTGAGGCTGAACAGGATGTTTGAAGGTCTCCAGACCAATCTCTGCTCAAAGTGTGTCCAACTAATTGAGGTTCTTCAGAGTTGTTGAGTCCCATCTCTCTCCAGGTGAGTGAAAGCGCCTGAATTACAGGATAACCAAAGTTGAACAGGATGTTTGGAGGTCTCCAGACCAATTCCAACTCAAAGTAGGTCCACCCAATTGGGGTTCCTCAAGGCTGTTGGGTCCCTTCTTCTCTGTGGGTTGAGCCAATTGAATTATGGGATACCTCAGCCTGGAAGAGACATTTGGATGTCTCTGGTCAGCTTCCAGCCCAAAGCATCTCCTTGCGGTTCCTCAAGGCCATGTGGAACATCTCCAAGTGCCAGAGATGCCACCACCTCCCCAGGCCACACTGTGGTGACACTGGGGAATCTAACATGGCCTTGTTGTCCCCCATCAAGCTGGCATGTGCCATCATAGCGGGCTTGCTCCACTACCTATTCCTCGCCTGCTTTGCCTGGATGTTCCTGGAGGGTTTGCACCTCTTCCTCACTGTCAGGAACCTGCGTGTCCTCAACTACACCAGCACCAGTCGCTTCAGGAAAAGATACATCTACCCTGTGGGCTACGGCATGCCGGCCATTGTGGTGGCCATCTCAGCCGCCATCCATCCTGGTGGCTACGGCACTGAGCGCTAGTGAGTCCCACCAGCACCCAGGCTGGGGTCAACCAAGTGGGGTGGGATCATCAATGGAGAGAACATCATGCATTTTGCCTAAATCATATCCCCCCCCCCTCCCCCCCCCCAAAAAAAAAAGATGCCACAGCATCCAGATGCAGGTATTTTCATGCCAGCAAAATCACCAATGGAGTTTTGGGGTATTCTTCCTTTTTTTCTCCCTTTTTAGCTGCTGGTTGAGCATGGAGGGAGGCTTCATCTGGAGTTTCCTCGGTCCCATCTGTGTCATCATCCTGGTGGGTGTTTTGCTGCTGAAAGGAGGTGGCGGGGGAAAAATTGAGGCAAAAATAGCAAATTTAGACTCACCTTTAAGGACAGTATTAAGCAAATACCCCAGGGGCTGGGTGTGCTCGGTGAAGGTCATGCCACAGTGCATCAGCACCAGGTGGTTTTTTTGCACCATTGACCCTTTTCCACCCCAAATTTTTGCCCCATGGATCCTGTCTTGCAAAATGATGGGTTTTTGCTTTCTGCCCAGGTTAATCTGCTATTTTTTCTCACTACCCTCTGGACTCTACGGGACAAACTCTCCTCCCTCAATGCTGATGTCACGGCCTTAAAAAACACCCGGTGGGTTTTTACATTGTTGGAAAACGTGTTGGATTTTTGGGGAGGAAGAAGAGCATCTGGGATGGGTTTTGGGTGAAAAAAGAGCAAAATGAATGTTCCATCAGGGTGATGACGTTCAAGGCGCTGGCACACATCTGTATCCTGGGTTGCACATGGGGTCTGGGCTTGCTGCAGGCACAGGGGGACAACATAGTGGTGGCCTTCATCTTCACCATCGTCAACACCCTGCAGGGAGCCTTCATCTTCCTTGTGCACTGCGTCCTCAACCGGCAGGTACCATGGGGGGGATATGGGGGTCCCAGGCATCTGGGGACACGAGAGGGGATGGGGACCCTCAGGACGTGGCTGTGGGTCCCATCCACAGGTGACGGAGCAGTACCGGCAATGGTTTAGGGCGCTGGGGCGACAAGCGCACCCCCACGAGATGCCCACCACCGAGATACAGGTCACCTACGTCACGGTAAGGGCACCTGGACAACAGGGTCCCTGTGGGGTGCTGGGTGGGCAAACATCTGGGTCCTCTGGTTGCCACCAAAAAGAGGTGGGGCCCAGGGGTGGCATGGAGGAGGCTGCCCCAGGGTGCTCTGGGGTCTGGTAAGAAACCACCAGAAGCTCTGCCCCATTTTTGCCCATTTTGGCTCCGTTTTGTCCTCGTTTCACTCCAGCATGGCCCCTTTTCTCACCCTCAGGAAGGGGAGAGGCCGCAAAGCCACAGCACCGAGGGCTGCACATGGGAGAAGTGACAGCAGGTGCCATCCAGGACCGACCCGTTTCTGGCACATCTGACCTATTTCCAGCATTTTCCGGTGCATCCAACCCATTTCCAGCGGTTTTCCAGCACATCCGACCCATTTCCAGTGTATTTCCTGCAGATCCAACCCATTTTCCTGCTGATTTGACCTGTTTCCAGCATCTTTTCCTGTAGAACAACTACTCTGTGGCATTTTTCCCATGTCTGACCCATTCTCCAGAATCTTCTCCAAGAAAATGACCAATATCCAGCATTTTCCCCTACAATCAATCCGTATCCAGCTGCTTCCTCCCAGGTACAAACAAATTCCTGCATTTTCCTGTGAAATGACCATTTTCCAGCATTTTTTCCTGCAGACCCAACCCATTTGCAGCATTTTCCCCAAAGAACAAACAATTACCAGATTTTTTTTTTTTTTTTTGGTGGAACAACCTGTTTCCAGCATTTTTCCTGCCAATTTGCCCCGTTCCCAGCATTTTCTCCAATAAACGACCACTTGCCTTTGTTTCCCCCCAAGACTGAGCCATTTAAAGCACTATTCCATGGAACAACCTCTTTCCAGCATTTTTCCTGTGGTTTTGACCCATTTCCAGTGTTTTGCCATGGAATGATCAATTTCCTGCAGTTTTGCCCTGTTTTTCCATCTCCTTCCTTCCACGATTGTCCCATTTCTGGTGCTTTTCTGTTGAATGATCTGTTTCCGATGTGTTTTCTCCTGGGATTGCTCCATTTTTGGCCTTTTCCGGCTGTCCTCACCCTGTGGTTCTGGTGGGTTTTTTGGGCTGAAAAATCCTGATTAAAGGCATGGGCCTTGTCAGTGAGGTGTGGAGCTGGGTGTGGGTGGGGCAAGGGGTGGGGCAAGGGGCGGGGCCTCCCCAAACCCCCCTAATGCAGTGGAACAGGAGAGGGCGGTGTCTCTAGCTAGCCAAGCCATGCCCATCTTCCTGAAAAACCAATTAACGTCCTGTCAGCTCTTGATTGACAGTGAATGATAGCCAATGGTGCTGAGTGTACAACTTCCCGCCCCAAAGAGCCAGAGAGGTGTCTGGTGCTAAGGGGGAGATGGGCGGTGCCAGAAGGTGGGAGCGAGAAGTCCTATTGTGCAGTGGGGTGAAGGGCGGAGGCATCAGCCAATGGCCAGTGGTGGCCAACAAGGGGATACTGAGGGGAAAACCTGCCCTCCAGGGAACAAACAAGGTGGCAATTGGCTGTGAGGTAGGAAGGGCAGGATGGGTCAACCAATGGGGCGTCGAGAAAGACTGAGGAGGTTCATGAGAAGATGTTGGCTTTGAGGGGCGCCAGACGCACACCATCACCGTCCAACAACATCAGTGCTCCCAGTGCTTGCACTGGGCTGTGTCCCTGCTGCAGAGATTCCAGTACCCCCAGTGCTGGGACTGGGCTGTGTCACTACCCCAGTACTCCCAGTATTGCGTCTGGGAGCATTAGCTGGACGTTTTAGATATTGAAGGAGGATGGGGGCAGAGAGTGAGAGAGAAGTTAAGGTGAAGTTTGGCCCCTTTTGGGGACTTGACCAGGCTGCAGCTACAATGTGAGTGGGGCTGCGCAAAGGCTGCTGAGGGAGGTTTAAGGCCAGGAATGCCTTTTGGGGCTGGCACCTTTGGCCTGGAAGCAGGGGCTCGAAATTTCACTATAGAAGCTGGACAGACTTCAGGTGCAAGAGGAATGGAGAGTCCCAAGAGATAGGTCCAGCCCCTGCTCCCAGGCCAAAGGTGCCAGCCCCAAAAGGGATGCCTGGCCTCAAACCTCCCTCAGCGGCCCTCGCACAGCCCCACTCGCACTGGGGCTGCGGGCTCGCCTAGCCGCGCAAGGGCCCAACATAGTGCCTTACGTCAATCTCAGCCAAAATCGCCCTTCACACTAAAAAATCGTAAACGTCGAGCCCCTGCTCCCAGGCCAAAGGTGCCAGCCCCAAAAGGGATGCCTGGCCTCAAACCTCCCTCAGCGGCCCTCGCACAGCCCCACTCGCATTGGGGCTGCGGGCTCGCCTAGCCGCGCAAGGGCTCAACATACCGTCTTACGTCACTCTCAGCCAAAATCAGCCTTCACACTAAAAAATCGTAAACGTCGAGCCCCTGCTCCCAGGCCAAAGGTGCCAGCCCCAAAAGGGATGCCTGGCCTCAAACCTCCCACAGCGGCCCTCGCACAGCCCCACTCGCATTGGGGCTGCGGGCTCGCCTAGCCGCGCAAGGGCTCAACATAGTGCCTTACGTCAATCTCAGCCAAAATCAGCCTTCACACTAAAAAATCGTAAACGTCGAGCCCCTGCTCCCAGGCCAAAGGTGCCAGCCCCAAAACGGATGCCTGACCTCAAACCTCCCACAGCGGCCCTCGCACAGCCCCACTCGCATTGGGGCTGCGGGCTCGCCTAGCCGCGCAAGGGCCCAACATAGCGCCTTACCTCATTCTCGGCCAAAATCAGACTTCACACTAAAAAATTGTAAATGTCGAGCCCCTGCTCCCAGGCCAAAGGTGCCAGCCCCAAAAGGGATGCCTGGCCTCAAACCTCCCTCAGCGGCCCTCGCACAGCCCCACTCGCATTGGGGCTGCGGGCTCGTCTAGCCGCGTAAGGGCTCAACATAGTAGCTTACCTCACTCTCAGCCAAAATCAGCCTTCACCCTCCAAAGTTCAAACGTCGAGCCCCTGCTCCCAGGCCAAAGGTGCCAGCCCCAAAAGGGATGCCTGGCCTCAAACCTCCCACAGCGGCCCTCGCACAGCCCCACTCGCATTGGGGCTGCGGGCTCGCCTAGCCGCGCAAGGGCCCAACATAGCGCCTTACCTCATTCTCGGCCAAAATCAGACTTTACACTAAAAAATTGTAAATGTCGAGCCCCTGCTCCCAGGCCAAAGGTGCCAGCCCCAAAAGGGATGCCTGGCCTCAAACCTCCCTCAGCGGCCCTCACACAGCCCCACTCGCATTGGGGCTGCGGGCTCGTCTAGCCGTGTAAGGGCTCAACATAGTAGCTTACCTCACTCTCAGCCAAAATCAGCGTTCACCCTCCAAAATTCAAACGTCGAGCCCCTGCTCCCAGGCCAAAGGTGCCAGCCCCAAAACGGATGCCTGGCCTCAAACCTCCCACAGCGGCCCTCGCACAGCCCCACTCGCATTGGGGCTGCGGGCTCGCCTAGCCGCGCAAGAGCTCAACATAGCGCCTTACGTCACTCTCAGCCAAAATCAGCCTTCACACTAAAAATTGTAAACGTCGAGCCCCTGCTCCCAGGCCAAAGGTGCCAGCCCCAAAAGGGATGCCTGGCCTCAAACCTCCCTCAGCGGCCCTCGCACAGCCCCACTCGCATTGGGACTGCGGGCTCGCCTAGCCGCGCAAGGGCTCAACATACCGTCTTACGTCACTCTCGGCCAAAATCGCACTTCACACCAAAAATTGTAAACGTCGAGCCCCTGCTCCCAGGCCAAAGGTGCCAGCCCCAAAACGGATGCCTGGCCTCAAACCTCCCTCAGCGGCCCTCGCACAGCCCCACTCGCATTGGGGCTGCGGGCTCGCCTAGCCGCGCAAGGGCTCAACATACCGTCTTACGTCACTCTCAGCCAAAATCAGCCTTCACACTAAAAAATCGTAAACGTCGAGCCCCTGCTCCCAGGCCAAAGGTGCCAGCCCCAAAAGGGATGCCTGGCCTCAAACCTCCCTCAGCGGTCCTCGCACAGCCCCACTCGCATTGGGGCTGCGGGCTCGCCTAGCCGCGCAAGGGCCCAACATAGTGCCTTACGTCAATCTCAGCCAAAATCAGCCTTCACACTAAAAAATCGTAAACGTCGAGCCCCTGCTCCCAGGCCAAAGGTGCCAGCCCCAAAAGGGATGCCTGACCTCAAACCTCCCACAGCGGCCCTCGCACAGCCCCACTCGCATTGGGGCTGCGGGCTCGCCTAGCCGCGCAAGGGCCCAACATAGCGCCTTACCTCATTCTCGGCCAAAATCAGACTTCACACTAAAAAATTGTAAATGTCGAGCCCCTGCTCCCAGGCCAAAGGTGCCAGCCCCAAAACGGATGCCTGGCCTCAAACCTCCCTCAGCGGCCCTCGCACAGCCCCACTCGCATTGGGGCTGCGGGCTCGTCTAGCCGCGTAAGGGCTCAACATAGTAGCTTACCTCACTCTCAGCCAAAATCAGCCTTCACCCTCCAAAGTTCAAACGTCGAGCCCCTGCTCCCAGGCCAAAGGTGCCAGCCCCAAAAGGGATGCCTGGCCTCAAACCTCCCACAGCGGCCCTCGCACAGCCCCACTCGCATTGGGGCTGCGGGCTCGCCTAGCCGCGCAAGGGCCCAACATAGCGCCTTACCTCATTCTCGGCCAAAATCAGACTTCACACTAAAAAATTGTAAATGTCGAGCCCCTGCTCCCAGGCCAAAGGTGCCAGCCCCAAAAGGGATGCCTGGCCTCAAACCTCCCTCAGCGGCCCTCACACAGCCCCACTCGCATTGGGGCTGCGGGCTCGTCTAGCCGTGTAAGGGCTCAACATAGTAGCTTACCTCACTCTCAGCCAAAATCAGCGTTCATCCTCCAAAATTCAAACGTCGAGCCCCTGCTCCCAGGCCAAAGGTGCCAGCCCCAAAAGGGATGCCTGGCCTCAAACCTCCCTCAGCGGCCCTCGCACAGCCCCACTCGCATTGGGGCTGCGGGCTCGCCTAGCCGCGCAAGGGCTCAACATACCGTCTTACGTCACTCTCGGCCAAAATCGCACTTCACACCAAAAATTGTAAACGTCGAGCCCCTGCTCCCAGGCCAAAGGTGCCAGCCCCAAAACGGATGCCTGGCCTCAAACCTCCCTCAGCGGCCCTCGCACAGCCCCACTCGCATTGGGGCTGCGGGCTCGCCTAGCCGCGCAAGGGCTCAACATACCGTCTTACGTCACTCTCAGCCAAAATCAGCCTTCACACTAAAAAATCGTAAACGTCGAGCCCCTGCTCCCAGGCCAAAGGTGCCAGCCCCAAAAGGGATGCCTGGCCTCAAACCTCCCTCAGCGGCCCTCGCACAGCCCCACTCGCATTGGGGCTGCGGGCTCGCCTAGCCGCGCAAGGGCCCAACATAGTGCCTTACGTCAATCTCAGCCAAAATCAGCCTTCACACTAAAAAATCGTAAACGTCGAGCCCCTGCTCCCAGGCCAAAGGTGCCAGCCCCAAAACGGATGCCTGACCTCAAACCTCCCACAGCGGCCCTCGCACAGCCCCACTCGCATTGGGGCTGCGGGCTCGCCTAGCCGCGCAAGGGCCCAACATAGCGCCTTACCTCATTCTCGGCCAAAATCAGACTTCACACTAAAAAATTGTAAACGTCGAGCCCCTGCTCCCAGGCCAAAGGTGCCAGCCCCAAAACGGATGCCTGGCCTCAAACCTCCCTCAGCGGCCCTCGCACAGCCCCACTCGCATTGGGGCTGCGGGCTCGCCTAGCCGCGTAAGGGCTCAACATAGTAGCTTACCTCACTCTCAGCCAAAATCAGCCTTCACCCTCCAAAGTTCAAACGTCGAGCCCCTGCTCCCAGGCCAAAGGTGCCAGCCCCAAAAGGGATGCCTGGCCTCAAACCTCCCACAGCGGCCCTCGCACAGCCCCACTCGCATTGGGGCTGCGGGCTCGCCTAGCCGCGCAAGGGCCCAACATAGCGCCTTACCTCATTCTCGGCCAAAATCAGACTTCACACTAAAAAATTGTAAATGTCGAGCCCCTGCTCCCAGGCCAAAGGTGCCAGCCCCAAAAGGGATGCCTGGCCTCAAACCTCCCTCAGCGGCCCTCACACAGCCCCACTCGCATTGGGGCTGCGGGCTCGTCTAGCCGTGTAAGGGCTCAACATAGTAGCTTACCTCACTCTCAGCCAAAATCAGCGTTCACCCTCCAAAATTCAAACGTCGAGCCCCTGCTCCCAGGCCAAAGGTGCCAGCCCCAAAAGGGATGCCTGGCCTCAAACCTCCCTCAGCGGCCCTCGCACAGCCCCACTCGCATTGGGGCTGCGGGCTCGCCTAGCCGCGCAAGGGCCCAACATATTAGCGACTTACCTCATTCTCGGCCAAAATCAGACTTCACACTAAAAAATCGTAAACGTCGAGCCCCTGCTCCCAGGCCAAAGGTGCCAGCCCCAAAACGGATGCCTGGCCTCAAACCTCCCTCAGCGGCCCTCGCACAGCCCCACTCGCATTGGGGCTGCGGGCTCGCCTAGCCGCGCAAGGGCCCAACATAGTGCCTTACGTCAATCTCAGCCAAAATCAGCCTTCACACTAAAAAATCGTAAACGTCGAGCCCCTGCTCCCAGGCCAAAGGTGCCAGCCCCAAAAGGGATGCCTGGCCTCAAACCTCCCTCAGCGGCCCTCGCACAGCCCAACTCGCATTGGGGCTGCGGGCTTGCCTAGCCGCGCAAGGGCTCAACATACCGTCTTACGTCACTCTCAGCCAAAATCAGACTTCACACTAAAAAATTGTAAACGTCGAGCCCCTGCTCCCAGGCCAAAGGTGCCAGCCCCAAAAGGGATGCCTGGCCTCAAACCTCCCTCAGCGGCCCTCGCACAGCCCCACTCGCATTGGGGCTGCGGGCTCGCCTAGCCGCGCAAGGGCTCAACATAGTGCCTTACGTCACTCTCGGCCAAAAGCAGCCTTCAACCTCCAAACTTCAAACGTCGAGCCCCTGCTCCCAGGCCAAAGGTGCCAGCCCCAAAAGGGATGCCTGGCCTCAAACCTCCCACAGCGGCCCTCGCACAGCCCCACTCGCATTGGGGCTGCGGGCTCGCCTAGCCGCGCAAGGGCTCAACATACCGTCTTACGTCACTCTCGGCCAAAATCAGCCTTCACACTAAAAAATCGTAAACGTCGAGCCCCTGCTCCCAGGCCAAAGGTGCCAGCCCCAAAAGGGATGCCTGGCCTCAAACCTCCCTCAGCGGCCCTCGCACAGCCCCACTCGCATTGGGGCTGCGGGCTCGCCTAGCCGCGCACGGGCCCAACATAGCGCCTTACCTCATTCTCGGCCAAAATCAGACTTCACACTAAAAAATCGTAAACGTCGAGCCCCTGCTCCCAGGCCAAAGGTGCCAGCCCCAAAAGGGATGCCTGGCCTCAAACCTCCCACAGCGGCCCTCGCACAGCCCCACTCGCATTGGGGCTGCGGGCTCGCCTAGCCGCGCAAGGGCCCAACATAGTGCCTTACGTCACTCTCGGCCAAAAACAGCCTTCACACTAAAAAATTGTAAACGTCGAGCCCCTGCTCCCAGGCCAAAGGTGCCAGCCCCAAAACGGATGCCTGGCCTCAAACCTCCCTCAGCGGCCCTCGCACAGCCCCACTCGCATTGGGGCTGCGGGCTCGCCTAGCCGCGCAAGGGCTCAACATAGCGACTTACCTCATTCTCGGCCAAAATCACACTTCACACTAAAAAATCGTAAACGTTGAGCCCCTGCTCCCAGGCCAAAGGTGCCAGCCCCAAAAGGGATGCCTGGCCTCAAACCTCCCTCAGTGGCCCTCGCACAGCCCCACTCGCATTGGGGCTGCGGGCTCGCCTAGCCGCGCAAGGGCTCAACATACCGTCTTACCTCATTCTCGGCCAAAATCAGCCTTCACACTAAAAAATTGTAAACGTCGAGCCCCTGCTCCCAGGCCAAAGGTGCCAGCCCCAAAAGGGATGCCTGGCCTCAAACCTCCCTCAGCGGCCCTCGCACAGCCCCACTCGCATTGGGGCTGCGGGCTCGCCTAGCCGCGCAAGGGCTCAACATACCGTCTTACGTCACTCTCGGCCAAAATCAGCCTTCACACGAAAAATTGTAAACGTCGAGCCCCTGCTCCCAGGCCAAAGGTGCCAGCCCCAAAAGGGATGCCTGGCCTCAAACCTCCCTCAGCGGCCCTCGCACAGCCCCACTCGCATTGGGGCTGCGGGCTCGCCTAGCCGCGCAAGGGCTCAACATAGTGCCTTACCTCACTCTCGGCCACAATCAGCCTTCACACTAAAAAATTGTAAACGTCGAGCCCCTGCTCCCAGGCCAAAGGTGCCAGCCCCAAAAGGGATGCCTGGCCTCAAACCTCCCTCAGCGGCCCTCGCACAGCCCCACTCGCACTGGGGCTGCGGGCTCGCCTAGCCGCGCAAGGGCTCAACATACCGTCTTACGTCACTCTCGGCCAAAATCAGCCTTCACACTAAAAAATTGTAAACGTCGAGCCCCTGCTCCCAGGCCAAAGGTGCCAGCCCCAAAAGGGATGCCTGGCCTCAAACCTCCCTCAGCGGCCCTCGCACAGCTCTACTCGCATTGGGGCTGCGGGCTCGCCTAGCCGCGCAAGGGCTCAACATAGTAGCTTACCTCACTCTCGGCCAAAATCAGCCTTCACCCTCCAAAGTTCAAACGTCGAGCCCCTGCTCCCAGGCCAAAGGTGCCAGCCCCAAAAGGGATGCCTGGCCTCAAACCTCCCTCAGCGGCCCTCGCACAGCCCCACTCGCATTGGGGCTGCGGGCTCGCCTAGCCGCGCAAGGGCCCAACATAGCGCCTTACGTCACTCCCAGCCAAAATCAGCGTTCACACTAAAAAAATGTAAACGTCGAGCCCCTGCTCCCAGGCCAAAGGTGCCAGCCCCAAAAGGGATGCCTGGCCTCAAACCTCCCACAGCGGCCCTCGCACAGCCCCACTCGCATTGGGGCTGCGGGCTCGCCTAGCCGCGCAAGGGCCCAACATACCGTCTTACGTCACTCTCGGCCAAAATCAGCCTTCACACCAAAAATTGTAAACGTCGAGCCCCTGCTCCCAGGCCAAAGGTGCCAGCCCCAAAAGGGATGCCTGGCCTCAAACCTCCCACAGCGGCCCTCGCACAGCCCCACTCGCATTGGGGCTGCGGGCTCGCCTAGCCGCGCAAGGGCCCAACATAGCGCCTTACCTCATTCTCGGCCAAAATCAGACTTCACACTAAAAAATTGTAAACGTCGAGCCCCTGCTCCCAGGCCAAAGGTGCCAGCCCCAAAAGGGATGCCTGGCCTCAAACCTCCCTCAGCGGCCCTCGCACAGCCCCACTCGCATTGGGGCTGCGGGCTCGCCTAGCCGCGCAAGGGCTCAACATAGTGCCTTACCTCACTCTCGGCCAAAATCAGCCTTCACCCTCCAAAGTTCAAACGTCGAGCCCCTGCTCCCAGGCCAAAGGTGCCAGCCCCAAAAGGGATGCCTGGCCTCAAACCTCCCACAGCGGCCCTCGCACAGCCCCACTCGCATTGGGGCTGCGGGCTCGCCTAGCCGCGCAAGGGCCCAACATACCGTCTTACGTCACTCTCAGCCAAAATCAGCCTTCACACCAAAAATTGTAAACGTCGAGCCCCTGCTCCCAGGCCAAAGGTGCCAGCCCCAAAAGGGATGCCTGGCCTCAAACCTCCCACAGCGGCCCTCGCACAGCCCCACTCGCATTGGGGCTGCGGGCTCGCCTAGCCGCGCAAGGGCCCAACATAGCGCCTTACCTCATTCTCGGCCAAAATCAGACTTCACACTAAAAAATTGTAAACGTCGAGCCCCTGCTCCCAGGCCAAAGGTGCCAGCCCCAAAAGGGATGCCTGGCCTCAAACCTCCCACAGCGGCCCTCGCACAGCCCCACTCGCATTGGGGCTGCGGGCTCGCCTAGCCGCGCAAGGGCTCAACATACCGTCTTACGTCACTCTCGGCCAAAATCAGCCTTCACACTAAAAAATTGTAAACGTCGAGCCCCTGCTCCCAGGCCAAAGGTGCCAGCCCCAAAAGGGATGCCTGGCCTCAAACCTCCCTCAGCGGCCCTCGCACAGCCCCACTCGCATTGGGGCTGCGGGCTCGCCTAGCCGCGCAAGGGCTCAACATAGCGCCTTACCTCATTCTCGGCCAAAATCAGCCTTCACACTAAAAAATTGTAAACGTCGAGCCCCTGCTCCCAGGCCAAAGGTGCCAGCCCCAAAAGGGATGCCTGGCCTCAAACCTCCCACAGCGGCCCTCGCACAGCCCCACTCGCATTGGGGCTGCGGGCTCGCCTAGCCGCGCAAGGGCTCAACATACCGTCTTACGTCACTCCCAGCCAAAATCAGCGTTCACACTAAAAAATTGTAAACGTCGAGCCCCTGCTCCCAGGCCAAAGGTGCCAGCCCCAAAAGGGATGCCTGGCCTCAAACCTCCCACAGCGGCCCTCGCACAGCCCCACTCGCACTGGGGCTGCGGGCTCGCCTAGCCGCGCAAGGGCTCAACATACCGTCTTACGTCACTCTCGGCCAAAATCAGCCTTCACACTAAAAAATTGTAAACGTCGAGCCCCTGCTCCCAGGCCAAAGGTGCCAGCCCCAAAAGGGATGCCTGGCCTCAAACCTCCCTCAGCGGCCCTCGCACAGCCCCACTCGCATTGGGGCTGCGGGCTCGCCTAGCCGCGCAAGGGCTCAACATAGAGCCTTACCTCACTCTCAGCCAAAATCAGACTTCACCCTCCAAAGTTCAAACGTCGAGCCCCTGCTCCCAGGCCAAAGGTGCCAGCCCCAAAAGGGATGCCTGGCCTCAAACCTCCCTCAGCGGCCCTCGCACAGCCCCACTCGCATTGGGGCTGCGGGCTCGCCTAGCCGCGCAAGGGCTCAACATACCGTCTTACGTCACTCTCGGCCAAAATCAGCCTTCACACTAAAAAATTGTAAACGTCGAGCCCCTGCTCCCAGGCCAAAGGTGCCAGCCCCAAAACGGATGCCTGGCCTCAAACCTCCCTCAGCGGCCCTCGCACAGCCCCACTCGCATTGGGGCTGCGGGCTCGCCTAGCCGCGCAAGGGCTCAACATACCGTCTTACGTCACTCCCAGCCAAAATCAGCCTTCACACTAAAAAATTGTAAACGTCGAGCCCCTGCTCCCAGGCCAAAGGTGCCAGCCCCAAAAGGGATGCCTGGCCTCAAACCTCCCACAGCGGCCCTCGCACAGCCCCACTCGCATTGGGGCTGCGGGCTCGCCTAGCCGCGCAAGGGCTCAACATACCGTCTTACGTCACTCTCGGCCAAAATCAGCCTTCACACTAAAAAATTGTAAACGTCGAGCCCCTGCTCCCAGGCCAAAGGTGCCAGCCCCAAAAGGGATGCCTGGCCTCAAACCTCCCTCAGCGGCCCTCGCACAGCCCCACTCGCATTGGGGCTGCGGGCTCGCCTAGCCGCGCAAGGGCTCAACATACCGTCTTACCTCACTCTCGGCCAAAATCAGACTTCACACTAAAAAATTGTAAACGTCGAGCCCCTGCTCCCAGGCCAAAGGTGCCAGCCCCAAAACGGATGCCTGGCCTCAAACCTCCCTCAGCGGCCCTCGCACAGCCCCACTCGCATTGGGGCTGCGGGCTCGCCTAGCCGCGCAAGGGCTCAACATACCGTCTTACGTCACTCTCGGCCAAAATCAGCCTTCACACGAAAAATTGTAAACGTCGAGCCCCTGCTCCCAGGCCAAAGGTGCCAGCCCCAAAAGGGATGCCTGGCCTCAAACCTCCCACAGCGGCCCTCGCACAGCCCCACTCGCATTGGGGCTGCGGGCTCGCCTAGCCGCGCAAGGGCTCAACATACCGTCTTACGTCACTCTCGGCCAAAATCAGCCTTCACACTAAAAAATTGTAAACGTCGAGCCCCTGCTCCCAGGCCAAAGGTGCCAGCCCCAAAAGGGATGCCTGGCCTCAAACCTCCCTCAGCGGCCCTCGCACAGCCCCACTCGCATTGGGGCTGCGGGCTCGCCTAGCCGCGCAAGGGCTCAACATAGCGCCTTACCTCACTCTCGGCCAAAATCAGACTTCACACCAAAAATTGTAAACGTCGAGCCCCTGCTCCCAGGCCAAAGGTGCCAGCCCCAAAAGGGATGCCTGGCCTCAAACCTCCCTCAGCGGCCCTCGCACAGCCCCACTCGCATTGGGGCTGCGGGCTCGCCTAGCCGCGCAAGGGCCCAACATAGCGCCTTACCTCATTCTCGGCCAAAATCAGCCTTCACACTAAAAAATTGTAAACGTCGAGCCCCTGCTCCCAGGCCAAAGGTGCCAGCCCCAAAAGGGATGCCTGGCCTCAAACCTCCCTCAGCGGCCCTCGCACAGCCCCACTCGCATTGGGGCTGCGGGCTCGCCTAGCCGCGCAAGGGCTCAACATACCGTCTTACGTCACTCTCGGCCAAAATCAGCCTTCACACTAAAAAATTGTAAACGTCGAGCCCCTGCTCCCAGGCCAAAGGTGCCAGCCCCAAAAGGGATGCCTGGCCTCAAACCTCCCTCAGCGGCCCTCGCACAGCCCCACTCGCATTGGGGCTGCGGGCTCGCCTAGCCGCGCAAGGGCTCAACATACCGTCTTACGTCACTCTCAGACAAAATCAGCCTTCACACCAAAAATTGTAAACGTCGAGCCCCTGCTCCCAGGCCAAAGGTGCCAGCCCCAAAAGGGATGCCTGGCCTCAAACCTCCCACAGCGGCCCTCGCACAGCCCCACTCGCATTGGGGCTGCGGGCTCGCCTAGCCGCGCAAGGGCTCAACATACCGTCTTACGTCACTCTCGGCCAAAATCAGCCTTCACACTAAAAATTGTAAACGTCGAGCCCCTGCTCCCAGGCCAAAGGTGCCAGCCCCAAAAGGGATGCCTGGCCTCAAACCTCCCTCAGCGGCCCTCGCACAGCCCCACTCGCATTGGGGCTGCGGGCTCGCCTAGCCGCGCAAGGGCCCAACATAGCGCCTTACCTCATTCTCGGCCAAAATCAGCCTTCACACTAAAAAATTGTAAACGTCGAGCCCCTGCTCCCAGGCCAAAGGTGCCAGCCCCAAAACGGATGCCTGGCCTCAAACCTCCCTCAGCGGCCCTCGCACAGCCCCACTCGCATTGGGGCTGCGGGCTCGCCTAGCCGCGCAAGGGCTCAACATACCGTCTTACGTCACTCTCAGCCAAAATCAGCCTTCACACTAAAAAATTGTAAACGTCGAGCCCCTGCTCCCAGGCCAAAGGTGCCAGCCCCAAAACGGATGCCTGGCCTCAAACCTCCCACAGCGGCCCTCGCACAGCCCCACTCGCATTGGGGCTGCGGGCTCGCCTAGCCGCGCAAGGGCTCAACATACCGTCTTACGTCACTCTCGGCCAAAATCAGCCTTCACACTAAAAAATTGTAAACGTCGAGCCCCTGCTCCCAGGCCAAAGGTGCCAGCCCCAAAAGGGATGCCTGGCCTCAAACCTCCCACAGCGGCCCTCGCACAGCCCCACTCGCATTGGGGCTGCGGGCTCGCCTAGCCGCGCAAGGGCTCAACATACCGTCTTACGTCACTCCCAGCCAAAATCAGCCTTCACACCAAAAATTGTAAACGTCGAGCCCCTGCTCCCAGGCCAAAGGTGCCAGCCCCAAAAGGGATGCCTGGCCTCAAACCTCCCTCAGCGGCCCTCGCACAGCCCCACTCGCATTGGGGCTGCGGGCTCGCCTAGCCGCGCAAGGGCCCAACATACCGTCTTACGTCACTCCCAGCCAAAATCAGCCTTCACACCAAAAATTGTAAACGTCGAGCCCCTGCTCCCAGGCCAAAGGTGCCAGCCCCAAAAGGGATGCCTGGCCTCAAACCTCCCTCAGCGGCCCTCGCACAGCCCCACTCGCATTGGGGCTGCGGGCTCGCCTAGCCGCGCAAGGGCCCAACATAGCGCCTTACCTCATTCTCGGCCAAAATCGCCCTTCACACCAAAAATTGTAAACGTCGAGCCCCTGCTCCCAGGCCAAAGGTGCCAGCCCCAAAAGGGATGCCTGGCCTCAAACCTCCCTCAGCGGCCCTCGCACAGCCCCACTCGCATTGGGGCTGCGGGCTCGCCTAGCCGCGCAAGGGCTCAACATACCGTCTTACGTCACTCTCGGCCAAAATCAGCCTTCACACTAAAAAATTGTAAACGTCGAGCCCCTGCTCCCAGGCCAAAGGTGCCAGCCCCAAAAGGGATGCCTGGCCTCAAACCTCCCTCAGCGGCCCTCGCACAGCCCCACTCGCATTGGGGCTGCGGGCTCGCCTAGCCGCGCAAGGGCTCAACATAGTAGCTTACCTCACTCTCAGCCAAAATCAGACTTCACACTCCAAAGTTCAAACGTCGAGCCCCTGCTCCCAGGCCAAAGGTGCCAGCCCCAAAAGGGATGCCTGGCCTCAAACCTCCCACAGCGGCCCTCGCACAGCCCCACTCGCATTGGGGCTGCGGGCTCGCCTAGCCGCGCAAGGGCTCAACATACCGTCTTACGTCACTCTCGGCCAAAATCAGCCTTCACACTAAAAAATTGTAAACGTCGAGCCCCTGCTCCCAGGCCAAAGGTGCCAGCCCCAAAAGGGATGCCTGGCCTCAAACCTCCCTCAGCGGCCCTCGCACAGCCCCACTCGCATTGGGGCTGCGGGCTCGCCTAGCCGCGCAAGGGCCCAACATAGCGCCTTACCTCATTCTCGGCCAAAATCAGACTTCACACTAAAAAATTGTAAACGTCGAGCCCCTGCTCCCAGGCCAAAGGTGCCAGCCCCAAAACGGATGCCTGGCCTCAAACCTCCCTCAGCGGCCCTCGCACAGCCCCACTCGCATTGGGGCTGCGGGCTCGCCTAGCCGCGCAAGGGCTCAACATACCGTCTTACGTCACTCCCAGCCAAAATCAGCCTTCACACGAAAAATTGTAAACGTCGAGCCCCTGCTCCCAGGCCAAAGGTGCCAGCCCCAAAAGGGATGCCTGGCCTCAAACCTCCCACAGCGGCCCTCGCACAGCCCCACTCGCATTGGGGCTGCGGGCTCGCCTAGCCGCGCAAGGGCTCAACATACCGTCTTACGTCACTCTCGGCCAAAATCAGCCTTCACACTAAAAAATTGTAAACGTCGAGCCCCTGCTCCCAGGCCAAAGGTGCCAGCCCCAAAAGGGATGCCTGGCCTCAAACCTCCCTCAGCGGCCCTCGCACAGCCCCACTCGCATTGGGGCTGCGGGCTCGCCTAGCCGCGCAAGGGCTCAACATAGCGCCTTACCTCATTCTCGGCCAAAATCAGACTTCACACTCCAAAGTTCAAACGTCGAGCCCCTGCTCCCAGGCCAAAGGTGCCAGCCCCAAAAGGGATGCCTGGCCTCAAACCTCCCTCAGCGGCCCTCGCACAGCCCCACTCGCATTGGGGCTGCGGGCTCGCCTAGCCGCGCAAGGGCCCAACATAGCGCCTTACCTCATTCTCGGCCAAAATCAGACTTCACACTAAAAACTTGTAAACGTCGAGCCCCTGCTCCCAGGCCAAAGGTGCCAGCCCCAAAACGGATGCCTGGCCTCAAACCTCCCTCAGCGGCCCTCGCACAGCCCCACTCGCATTGGGGCTGCGGGCTCGCCTAGCCGCGCAAGGGCTCAACATACCGTCTTATGTCACTCTCGGCCAAAATCAGCCTTCACACTAAAAAATTGTAAACGTCGAGCCCCTGCTCCCAGGCCAAAGGTGCCAGCCCCAAAAGGGATGCCTGGCCTCAAACCTCCCTCAGCGGCCCTCGCACAGCCCCACTCGCATTGGGGCTGCGGGCTCGCCTAGCCGCGCAAGGGCTCAACATACCGTCTTACGTCACTTCCAGCCAAAATCAGCCTTCACACCAAAAATTGTAAACGTCGAGCCCCTGCTCCCAGGCCAAAGGTGCCAGCCCCAAAAGGGATGCCTGGCCTCAAACCTCCCACAGCGGCCCTCGCACAGCCCCACTCGCATTGGGGCTGCGGGCTCGCCTAGCCGCGCAAGGGCCCAACATACCGTCTTACGTCACTCTCGGCCAAAAACAGCCTTCACACTAAAAAATTGTAAACGTCGAGCCCCTGCTCCCAGGCCAAAGGTGCCAGCCCCAAAAGGGATGCCTGGCCTCAAACCTCCCACAGCGGCCCTCGCACAGCCCCACTCGCATTGGGGCTGCGGGCTCGCCTAGCCGCGCAAGGGCCCAACATACCGTCTTACGTCACTCTCAGCCAAAATCAGCCTTCACACCAAAAATTGTAAACGTCGAGCCCCTGCTCCCAGGCCAAAGGTGCCAGCCCCAAAAGGGATGCCTGGCCTCAAACCTCCCACAGCGGCCCTCGCACAGCCCCACTCGCATTGGGGCTGCGGGCTCGCCTAGCCGCGCAAGGGCCCAACATAGCGCCTTACCTCATTCTCGGCCAAAATCAGACTTCACACTAAAAAATTGTAAACGTCGAGCCCCTGCTCCCAGGCCAAAGGTGCCAGCCCCAAAAGGGATGCCTGGCCTCAAACCTCCCTCAGCGGCCCTCGCACAGCCCCACTCGCATTGGGGCTGCGGGCTCGCCTAGCCGCGCAAGGGCTCAACATATCGTCTTACGTCACTCTCGGCCAAAATCAGCCTTCACACTAAAAAATTGTAAACGTCGAGCCCCTGCTCCCAGGCCAAAGGTGCCAGCCCCAAAAGGGATGCCTGGCCTCAAACCTCCCTCAGCGGCCCTCGCACAGCCCCACTCGCATTGGGGCTGCGGGCTCGCCTAGCCGCGCAAGGGCTCAACATAGTGCCTTAGCTCACTCTCGGCCAAAATCAGCCTTCACCCTCCAAAGTTCAAACGTCGAGCCCCTGCTCCCAGGCCAAAGGTGCCAGCCCCAAAAGGGATGCCTGGCCTCAAACCTCCCACAGCGGCCCTCGCACAGCCCCACTCGCATTGGGGCTGCGGGCTCGCCTAGCCGCGCAAGGGCCCAACATACCGTCTTACGTCACTCTCAGCCAAAATCAGCCTTCACACCAAAAATTGTAAACGTCGAGCCCCTGCTCCCAGGCCAAAGGTGCCAGCCCCAAAAGGGATGCCTGGCCTCAAACCTCCCACAGCGGCCCTCGCACAGCCCCACTCGCATTGGGGCTGCGGGCTCGCCTAGCCGCGCAAGGGCTCAACATACCGTCTTACGTCACTCTCGGCCAAAATCAGCATTCACACCAAAAATTGTAAACGTCGAGCCCCTGCTCCCAGGCCAAAGGTGCCAGCCCCAAAAGGGATGCCTGGCCTCAAACCTCCCACAGCGGCCCTCGCACAGCCCCACTCGCATTGGGGCTGCGGGCTCGCCTAGCCGCGCAAGGGCTCAACATAGCGCCTTACGTCACTCTCGGCCAAAATCAGCCTTCACACTAAAAAATTGTAAACGTCGAGCCCCTGCTCCCAGGCCAAAGGTGCCAGCCCCAAAAGGGATGCCTGGCCTCAAACCTCCCACAGCGGCCCTCGCACAGCCCCACTCGCATTGGGGCTGCGGGCTCGCCTAGCCGCGCAAGGGCTCAACATACCGTCTTACCTCACTCTCGGCCAAAATCAGCCTTCACACTAAAAAATTGTAAACGTCGAGCCCCTGCTCCCAGGCCAAAGGTGCCAGCCCCAAAACGGATGCCTGGCCTCAAACCTCCCTCAGCGGCCCTCGCACAGCCCCACTCGCATTGGGGCTGCGGGCTCGCCTAGCCGCGCAAGGGCCCAACATAGCGCCTTACCTCATTCTCGGCCAAAATCAGACTTCACACTAAAAAATTGTAAACATCGAGCCCCTGCTCCCAGGCCAAAGGTGCCAGCCCCAAAACGGATGCCTGGCCTCAAACCTCCCTCAGCGGCCCTCGCACAGCCCCACTCGCATTGGGGCTGCGGGCTCGCCTAGCCGCGCAAGGGCTCAACATATCGTCTTACGTCACTCCCAGCCAAAATCAGCCTTCACACGAAAAATTGTAAACGTCGAGCCCCTGCTCCCAGGCCAAAGGTGCCAGCCCCAAAAGGGATGCCTGGCCTCAAACCTCCCACAGCGGCCCTCGCACAGCCCCACTCGCACTGGGGCTGCGGGCTCGCCTAGCCGCGCAAGGGCTCAACATACCGTCTTACGTCACTCTCGGCCAAAATCAGCCTTCACACTAAAAAATTGTAAACGTCGAGCCCCTGCTCCCAGGCCAAAGGTGCCAGCCCCAAAAGGGATGCCTGGCCTCAAACCTCCCTCAGCGGCCCTCGCACAGCCCCACTCGCATTGGGGCTGCGGGCTCGCCTAGCCGCGCAAGGGCTCAACATAGCGCCTTACCTCATTCTCGGCCAAAATCAGACTTCAACCTCCAAAGTTCAAACGTCGAGCCCCTGCTCCCAGGCCAAAGGTGCCAGCCCCAAAAGGGATGCCTGGCCTCAAACCTCCCTCAGCGGCCCTCGCACAGCCCCACTCGCATTGGGGCTGCGGGCTCGCCTAGCCGCGCAAGGGCCCAACATAGCGCCTTACCTCATTCTCGGCCAAAATCAGACTTCACACTAAAAACTTGTAAACGTCGAGCCCCTGCTCCCAGGCCAAAGGTGCCAGCCCCAAAACGGATGCCTGGCCTCAAACCTCCCTCAGCGGCCCTCGCACAGCCCCACTCGCATTGGGGCTGCGGGCTCGCCTAGCCGCGCAAGGGCTCAACATACCGTCTTATGTCACTCTCGGCCAAAATCAGCCTTCACACTAAAAAATTGTAAACGTCGAGCCCCTGATCCCAGGCCAAAGGTGCCAGCCCCAAAAGGGATGCCTGGCCTCAAACCTCCCTCAGCGGCCCTCGCACAGCCCCACTCGCATTGGGGCTGCGGGCTCGCCTAGCCGCGCAAGGGCTCAACATACCGTCTTACGTCACTTCCAGACAAAATCAGCCTTCACACCAAAAATTGTAAACGTCGAGCCCCTGCTCCCAGGCCAAAGGTGCCAGCCCCAAAAGGGATGCCTGGCCTCAAACCTCCCACAGCGGCCCTCGCACAGCCCCACTCTCACTGGGGCTGCGGGCTCGCCTAGCCGCGCAAGGGCCCAACATACCGTCTTACGTCACTCTCGGCCAAAAACAGCCTTCACACTAAAAAATTGTAAACGTCGAGCCCCTGCTCCCAGGCCAAAGGTGCCAGCCCCAAAAGGGATGCCTGGCCTCAAACCTCCCTCAGCGGCCCTCACACAGCCCCACTCGCATTGGGGCTGCGGGCTCGCCTAGCCGCGCAAGGGCTCAACATACCGTCTTACGTCACTCTCGGCCAAAATCAGCCTTCACACCAAAAATTGTAAACGTCGAGCCCCTGCTCCCAGGCCAAAGGTGCCAGCCCCAAAAGGGATGCCTGGCCTCAAACCTCCCACAGCGGCCCTCGCACAGCCCCACTCGCATTGGGGCTGCGGGCTCGCCTAGCCGCGCAAGGGCTCAACATACCGTCTTACGTCACTCTCAGCCAAAATCAGCCTTCACACTAAAAAATTGTAAACGTCGAGCCCCTGCTCCCAGGCCAAAGGTGCCAGCCCCAAAAGGGATGCCTGGCCTCAAACCTCCCACAGCGGCCCTCGCACAGCCCCACTCGCATTGGGGCTGCGGGCTCGCCTAGCCGCGCAAGGGCTCAACATACCGTCTTACGTCACTCTCGGCCAAAATCAGCCTTCACACTAAAAAATTGTAAACGTCGAGCCCCTGCTCCCAGGCCAAAGGTGCCAGCCCCAAAAGGGATGCCTGGCCTCAAACCTCCCACAGCGGCCCTCGCACAGCCCCACTCGCATTGGGGCTGCGGGCTCGCCTAGCCGCGCAAGGGCTCAACATACCGTCTTACGTCACTCCCAGCCAAAATCAGCCTTCACACCAAAAATTGTAAACGTCGAGCCCCTGCTCCCAGGCCAAAGGTGCCAGCCCCAAAAGGGATGCCTGGCCTCAAACCTCCCTCAGCGGCCCTCGCACAGCCCCACTCGCATTGGGGCTGCGGGCTCGCCTAGCCGCGCAAGGGCCCAACATACCGTCTTACGTCACTCTCAGCCAAAATCAGCCTTCACACCAAAAATTGTAAACGTCGAGCCCCTGCTCCCAGGCCAAAGGTGCCAGCCCCAAAAGGGATGCCTGGCCTCAAACCTCCCTCAGCGGCCCTCGCACAGCCCCACTCGCATTGGGGCTGCGGGCTCGCCTAGCCGCGCAAGGGCCCAACATAGCGCCTTACCTCATTCTCGGCCAAAATCGCCCTTCACACCAAAAATTGTAAACGTCGAGCCCCTGCTCCCAGGCCAAAGGTGCCAGCCCCAAAAGGGATGCCTGGCCTCAAACCTCCCTCAGCGGCCCTCGCACAGCCCCACTCGCATTGGGGCTGCGGGCTCGCCTAGCCGCGCAAGGGCTCAACATACCGTCTTACGTCACTCTCGGCCAAAATCAGCCTTCACACTAAAAAATTGTAAACGTCGAGCCCCTGCTCCCAGGCCAAAGGTGCCAGCCCCAAAAGGGATGCCTGGCCTCAAACCTCCCTCAGCGGCCCTCGCACAGCCCCACTCGCATTGGGGCTGCGGGCTCGCCTAGCCGCGCAAGGGCTCAACATAGTAGCTTACCTCACTCTCAGCCAAAATCAGACTTCACCCTCCAAAGTTCAAACGTCGAGCCCCTGCTCCCAGGCCAAAGGTGCCAGCCCCAAAAGGGATGCCTGGCCTCAAACCTCCCACAGCGGCCCTCGCACAGCCCCACTCGCATTGGGGCTGCGGGCTCGCCTAGCCGCGCAAGGGCTCAACATACCGTCTTACGTCACTCTCGGCCAAAATCAGCCTTCACACTAAAAAATTGTAAACGTCGAGCCCCTGCTCCCAGGCCAAAGGTGCCAGCCCCAAAAGGGATGCCTGGCCTCAAACCTCCCTCAGCGGCCCTCGCACAGCCCCACTCGCATTGGGGCTGCGGGCTCGCCTAGCCGCGCAAGGGCCCAACATAGCGCCTTACCTCATTCTCGGCCAAAATCAGACTTCACACTAAAAAATTGTAAACGTCGAGCCCCTGCTCCCAGGCCAAAGGTGCCAGCCCCAAAACGGATGCCTGGCCTCAAACCTCCCTCAGCGGCCCTCGCACAGCCCCACTCGCATTGGGGCTGCGGGCTCGCCTAGCCGCGCAAGGGCTCAACATACCGTCTTACGTCACTCCCAGCCAAAATCAGCCTTCACACGAAAAATTGTAAACGTCGAGCCCCTGCTCCCAGGCCAAAGGTGCCAGCCCCAAAAGGGATGCCTGGCCTCAAACCTCCCACAGCGGCCCTCGCACAGCCCCACTCGCACTGGGGCTGCGGGCTCGCCTAGCCGCGCAAGGGCTCAACATACCGTCTTACGTCACTCTCGGCCAAAATCAGCCTTCACACTAAAAAATTGTAAACGTCGAGCCCCTGCTCCCAGGCCAAAGGTGCCAGCCCCAAAAGGGATGCCTGGCCTCAAACCTCCCTCAGCGGCCCTCGCACAGCCCCACTCGCATTGGGGCTGCGGGCTCGCCTAGCCGCGCAAGGGCTCAACATAGCGCCTTACCTCATTCTCGGCCAAAATCAGACTTCAACCTCCAAAGTTCAAACGTCGAGCCCCTGCTCCCAGGCCAAAGGTGCCAGCCCCAAAAGGGATGCCTGGCCTCAAACCTCCCTCAGCGGCCCTCGCACAGCCCCACTCGCATTGGGGCTGCGGGCTCGCCTAGCCGCGCAAGGGCCCAACATAGCGCCTTACCTCACTCTCGGCCAAAATCAGACTTCACACTAAAAAATTGTAAACGTCGAGCCCCTGCTCCCAGGCCAAAGGTGCCAGCCCCAAAACGGATGCCTGGCCTCAAACCTCCCTCAGCGGCCCTCGCACAGCCCCACTCGCATTGGGGCTGCGGGCTCGCCTAGCCGCGCAAGGGCTCAACATACCGTCTTATGTCACTCTCGGCCAAAATCAGCCTTCACACTAAAAAATTGTAAACGTCGAGCCCCTGATCCCAGGCCAAAGGTGCCAGCCCCAAAAGGGATGCCTGGCCTCAAACCTCCCTCAGCGGCCCTCGCACAGCCCCACTCGCATTGGGGCTGCGGGCTCGCCTAGCCGCGCAAGGGCTCAACATACCGTCTTACGTCACTCCCAGCCAAAATCAGCCTTCACACCAAAAATTGTAAACGTCGAGCCCCTGCTCCCAGGCCAAAGGTGCCAGCCCCAAAAGGGATGCCTGGCCTCAAACCTCCCACAGCGGCCCTCGCACAGCCCCACTCTCACTGGGGCTGCGGGCTCGCCTAGCCGCGCAAGGGCCCAACATACCGTCTTACGTCACTCTCGGCCAAAAACAGCCTTCACACTAAAAAATTGTAAACGTCGAGCCCCTGCTCCCAGGCCAAAGGTGCCAGCCCCAAAAGGGATGCCTGGCCTCAAACCTCCCACAGCGGCCCTCGCACAGCCCCACTCGCATTGGGGCTGCGGGCTCGCCTAGCCGCGCAAGGGCCCAACATACCGTCTTACGTCACTCTCAGCCAAAATCAGCCTTCACACCAAAAATTGTAAACGTCGAGCCCCTGCTCCCAGGCCAAAGGTGCCAGCCCCAAAAGGGATGCCTGGCCTCAAACCTCCCACAGCGGCCCTCGCACAGCCCCACTCGCATTGGGGCTGCGGGCTCGCCTAGCCGCGCAAGGGCCCAACATAGCGCCTTACCTCATTCTCGGCCAAAATCAGACTTCACACTAAAAAATTGTAAACGTCGAGCCCCTGCTCCCAGGCCAAAGGTGCCAGCCCCAAAAGGGATGCCTGGCCTCAAACCTCCCTCAGCGGCCCTCGCACAGCCCCACTCGCATTGGGGCTGCGGGCTCGCCTAGCCGCGCAAGGGCTCAACATATCGTCTTACGTCACTCTCGGCCAAAATCAGCCTTCACACTAAAAAATTGTAAACGTCGAGCCCCTGCTCCCAGGCCAAAGGTGCCAGCCCCAAAAGGGATGCCTGGCCTCAAACCTCCCTCAGCGGCCCTCGCACAGCCCCACTCGCATTGGGGCTGCGGGCTCGCCTAGCCGCGCAAGGGCTCAACATAGTGCCTTAGCTCACTCTCGGCCAAAATCAGCCTTCACCCTCCAAAGTTCAAACGTCGAGCCCCTGCTCCCAGGCCAAAGGTGCCAGCCCCAAAAGGGATGCCTGGCCTCAAACCTCCCACAGCGGCCCTCGCACAGCCCCACTCGCATTGGGGCTGCGGGCTCGCCTAGCCGCGCAAGGGCCCAACATACCGTCTTACGTCACTCTCAGCCAAAATCAGCCTTCACACCAAAAGTTGTAAACGTCGAGCCCCTGCTCCCAGGCCAAAGGTGCCAGCCCCAAAAGGGATGCCTGGCCTCAAACCTCCCACAGCGGCCCTCGCACAGCCCCACTCGCATTGGGGCTGCGGGCTCGCCTAGCCGCGCAAGGGCTCAACATACCGTCTTACGTCACTCTCGGCCAAAATCAGCATTCACACCAAAAATTGTAAACGTCGAGCCCCTGCTCCCAGGCCAAAGGTGCCAGCCCCAAAAGGGATGCCTGGCCTCAAACCTCCCACAGCGGCCCTCGCACAGCCCCACTCGCATTGGGGCTGCGGGCTCGCCTAGCCGCGCAAGGGCCCAACATAGCGCCTTACCTCATTCTCGGCCAAAATCAGACTTCACACTAAAAAATTGTAAACGTCGAGCCCCTGCTCCCAGGCCAAAGGTGCCAGCCCCAAAAGGGATGCCTGGCCTCAAACCTCCCACAGCGGCCCTCGCACAGCCCCACTCGCATTGGGGCTGCGGGCTCGCCTAGCCGCGCAAGGGCTCAACATACTAGCTTACCTCACTCTCGGCCAAAATCAGCCTTCACACTAAAAAAATTGTAAACGTCGAGCCCCTGCTCCCAGGCCAAAGGTGCCAGCCCCAAAACGGATGCCTGGCCTCAAACCTCCCTCAGCGGCCCTCGCACAGCCCCACTCGCATTGGGGCTGCGGGCTCGCCTAGCCGCGCAAGGGCTCAACATAGCGCCTTACGTCACTCTCCGCCAAAATCAGCCTTCACACTAAAAAATTGTAAACGTCGAGCCCCTGCTCCCAGGCCAAAGGTGCCAGTCCCAAAAGGGATGCCTGGCCTCAAACCTCCCTCAGCGGCCCTCGCACAGCCCCACTCGCATTGGGGCTGCGGGCTCGCCTAGCCGCGCAAGGGCTCAACATAGCGCCTTACGTCACTTCCAGCCAAAATCAGCCTTCACACGAAAAATTGTAAACGTCGAGCCCCTGCTCCCAGGCCAAAGGTGCCAGCCCCAAAAGGGATGCCTGGCCTCAAACCTCCCACAGCGGCCCTCGCACAGCCCCACTCGCATTGGGGCTGCGGGCTCGCCTAGCGGCGCAAGGGCTCAACATACCGTCTTACGTCACTCTCGGCAA